>NW_006408990.1:1108568-1115990 GCF_000296735.1 Chrysochloris asiatica | reverse complement strand
CCAAACCAGGAAGCAATGGATTTCTTGCTTCTGCCACAAACTCCCCAGCTGTAAGCCTTCCAACCTTCTAAATCTTCCTTTATATGTGGTTCAGAGTTCTGGGACCATCCCTTGAGCCTCCTTGGTCCTGTATTCTGTGTTGTTGCTGGCACAGCTCCTCACTGCACTTCCACCCGATCCGCCAACTTGTTTTCCTCCTTCCATTTTCTTTTGATGCTTTTTGCATCGTTTAATAATTTCCCCAAGGAAGTCTTCAATACTACAAGTTGAGACTTGAATTTTGTCTTCAGTCCTCAGTTTGAGAAATGGTGAGCGTGTTCTTCCCAAAAGGGAAGAAATCAAATGATGAGAAGAAAAATCCTTACACATAATTAAGGCCATATATACAAAACCAACAACCAGCATCACTCTCAATGGAGAGAAAGTGAAACCATTACCCTTGTGTAAGGATTTTTCTTCTCATCATTTGATTTCTTGACTCTGTTTCCTTGAGATTGTAGAGTAAAGCAAAATGAAGTCTTTGACACCTTCAATCTTTTTGTTGTTGTTGTTGTTTATCATGATGCTGTTTATTGGTCCTGTTCTGAGGATTTCTGCTTTCTTTACATTGAGGTGCAATGCATACTGAAGGCTGTGTTCTTTGATCTTCATCAATAGGTGTTTCAAGTCCTCATCACTTCCAGCAAGCAAGGTTGTGTCATTTGCATATCACAAGTTGTTAATGAGTCTTCTTCCAATCTTGATGCCATGTTTTTCTTCACATAATCCAGCTTCTTGGATTATCTCAGCATACAGATTGGATAAGTATGGTGAAAGAATGCAACCCTGGAACACACCTGTCCTGATTTTAAACCATTCATTATCCTCTGTTCTGTTCAAACAACTGCCTTTTGGTCTATGTACAGGTTCCTCATGAGTTATATGTTCTGGAATTTCCACTATTTGCAATGGTATCCATAGTTTGGTATGGTTCACATGGTCGAATGCCTTTACATAGTCAATAGAACACAAGTAAGCATCTTTCTGGTGTTCTGTGCTTTCAGCCAAGATCCATCTGACGCCAGCGATGATGTTCCTTGTTCCACGTCCTTGTCTGAATCAAGCTTAAACGCCTGGCAGCTCTCTGTCAATGTCCAGCTGCAACTATTTGTTAATTACCTTCAGCAAAATTTTGCTTGCATGTAATCTTAATGATATCATTGGATACTTTTTGCTTTCCGTTTGGTCACCTTTTTTTTGGAACGTGCACAAATATGGATCTCTTCCAATCAGTTGGCCAGGTAGCTGTCTTCCAAATTTCTTAGTACAGGCAAGTGAGGGTCTGTAGTGCTGCATCAGTTTGTTATAACACTTCAATTTGCATTCTGTCAGTTTTTGAGCCTTGTTTTCCACCAATGCCTTCAGTGCAGTTTGGACATCTTCATTCAGTAGTATCAGTTCTTGATTACATGCTATTTCTTGAAGTGGTTGAAGATGTGACAATTCTTTTTTAGTATAGTGACTCTGTGTATTCCTCCCATCTTCTTTTAATGCTTTCTGCATCATTCAATATTTTGCCCATAGAATCCTTCAATATTACATACAACCTGAGGGTTGAATTTTGTTTTTAAGTATTTATTGTGAATTGAGTGAAGGTTTACAGGGCAGACTATCAGTTTCACATCGAACAAATCATCCTTCGTTTCATTGCAATGATTACAATCTCCGTCATAAAGCATCAGATAACAGCATTTACCGCTATTCTTTTTTTTTTTTAATGTACAAAACAAAAAATACATATTCATTTAAATGTCCAAAGAGCACATTTTGCAAGCCAGCCTCCTTGCCTGTAGGCACACAGCCTTTCTCAGTCCATGGACCTAGAGTTCTCAGCTGCTCTATCTCTGTATGCCATCATCTCTGCCATCGTCTTTGCTATTGCTGCTTTTCTGGTTAGGATCTCTCATTCCTCTCATGGTTTTTCTGAGGGTTTCTCATGCTTTTTCTTCAGTTCTTTCAGCTTGAGAAATGCCCAGCATATACTATAGACTATGTAATGAAATGATTATGATCCACCAAGGGGGTTGGCCAGTCTGTGGCCCTGCTAAGAGGGTCAAGCCTTGAACTTGACAAGAGGATTGCTTCTACAAGGAACCTCCTAAAATAATGGAATCAGGTGTCAAGGGTTGTGACATTGAAAAAAGGGAATGGCCGTGGCAGACCTCTAAGGGTGTGGAGAATCCAAATTAGCATCATCCCAAGTCTGACTTTCACAACTTGGTGGTCAAACCCATCTCCTCTCTCTAACCTTTTTACCAGTTCTGATACCAACCACCCCTCCCGTGGGGCCTTTCTTTCTCTGCCGAGTTCCATAAATAATTGAAATGTCCATGGGTTAAATTTCAGGATCAAGAACAGCTCAGGATGCAGTTCTTTGGTCAAGACAGCCTCTGGGACATGGTTGCAGAAGGACCTCTTGGTTTTCTGCTCCTTGGCCTGGTCTCTGCTTTGCTTGGGCAAATGTTACAATGCTCTACTGCTCTGCCAAGAAATGCCAGGAGGCATGCCAATCAGCTCCTACCCAGAGACACACAAGAATGCCCAAACTTGCAGATAGTACCCATTTGACCTAGTTTCAATGACTTGATGTTCAGAACTCCACTAGAGGAAGATAAAAATTTTGATACAGGAAGCAAGTGTAAATTGCTACAATTTGATGAACGTGACCTATATACTTATGGATGTAGTAGCTCAAAATACCAACCGAGAGGGAAGGAGTCTTCACATCAAGGATCAAGCCTGTCCTCTTAGTACACAGGGTTGATAGGGATGGGTAACTTAGACATTGGCTACCTAAAATGGGGGAGTGGCTAGCCTTCAAGTTTTCAAGAGGGAGTTTAGTTTCAGAGTGTGTGGGGAAAGGTAGAATCCCCACTGAATAGTTTTCACACTGTCTAGATGGGTCTGATGAAAGGAGATGGAGATAGGATTCTTTTGATTTAATGGCGAGTAATTGTTATCATAGGAGCTCTGGTAGTGTAGTGCTTACAAATTGGACTGCAAACCACAAGGTCAGCAGTTCGAAACTACCTGCTGTTCCATGGAAGAAAGATGAGGGTTTCTACTCCTATAAAGATTTATAGCTCCAGAAACCCTGTACAGGGTCACTATGAGTTGGAACTGACCCCACGGCTCATAACCACCACCACCAACCAACCAATTGTTATCATGACTAACTGCGATTGTCACATCTGTAAAAGTAGAAGTTGTGTAACAAAAATGGGGCAGTAGTTAATCTTACATTCCAGGACCAGAGGCCCCTAGGACCATCAAGATAGAAGAGCATGAGCAAAACTTGGGACCCTAACCTGAGAAGCAACAACACCAGAAATGGGGGCATAGGTGATGGCATGGAGAGATAGAGCAGATGAGGACTCTAGACTTAGGGAAAGAGAAAGGCTGTGTGCTGGGCTGGCAGCCAGGAGGCAGGCTTGCAGACTGTACCCTTTGGCTGTTTAAGTGATTATATACTCCTGCATGTTTTTGTCTACATCAAAAACAAAAACAGAGGGAATAGAAGCAAATACTGTTAACTGATGTTGACTGTTAACATACATATTGATGATGTATGGACGGCATGGTAATCATTGCAATAAAGCAAAATATGACAGGTTGAGTGAAAAACTGATGTTCTCCCATGTAAACGATGACTAAATTAACAATAAAAGTTAAATAAAATAAAATAAAATTGACCATATCTGTGGAAAGAGATGGTAGAAAGTTTCATATCATCAGCCAAAATCAGACCCGGAGCAGACTCTGTCACAGACCATCATCAATTGTTTATATGCAAGCTCAGGTTGAAGCTGAAGAAAGTTAAAACAAGTCCTCAAAAGCCAAAATGTGACCATGAACATATCCCACCTGAATTTAGAGATCAGCTGAAGAACAGATTTTGATACATTAGACACTAAAGATCAAAGACCAGAAGAGTTGTGGATGACATCAAGAACATCATACATGAAGAAATCAAAAGATCATTAAAAAGACAAGAAAGGAGGAAAAGATCATAATGGATGTCAGAAGAGACTCTGAAACTTGCTCTCCAGGGTAGAGATGCTAAAGCAAATGGAAGAAGTGAGGAGGTACAAGAACTGAACAGAAAATTGCAAAGTGCAGCTGGAGAAAAGTCAAATATTGCAACAAAATGTGTAAAGACCTGGAGTTAGAAAACCAAAAGAGAGGAACACAATTAACATTTCTCAAGCTGAGGGATCTGAAGAAAAGATGCAAGCCTTGACTTGAAGTATTGAAGGATTCTCCAGGCAAAACATTGAATGATGCAGAAAGCATCAAAAGAAGATAGAAGAAATACGCAGAGTCTCTGTACCAAAAGGAAATAGTCGATGCTCAACCCTTTCAAGAGTTTGCATATAATCAATAGCCAATTGATCATATGCAATTGGAAGAAATCCAAGGTGCATTGAAGGCATTGGCAAAGAACAAGGCACCCGGAATAGATGAAATAAAAACTGGAATCTTTCGAAAAACTGATGTGACACTGGTGGCATCCACTCATCTAAGGCAAGAAATTTGGGAACAATTAGCTGGCCAACTGACTGAAGATGATTGTATCTCAATGTAAAGAAAACAAAAGTCCTCATCACTGGACCAATAGGTAACATGATGGTAAATGATAAATGGAGAAAAGATTAATGCTGTAAAGACTTCATTTTGTTTGGATCAACTATCAACACTTATGGGAGCTGCAGTCAAGAAATCAAACGATGTATCACATTAGGCAAATCTGCAGCACAAGACCTCATTAAAGTGTTAAAGAGCAAAGATGTCAGCTTGAGGACTAAGGTGCACCTGACCCAAGTCATGGTATTTTCAATAACCTCATACGCATATGAAAGCAGGACAGTGACTAAGGAAGACTAGAGAATTATGAATGGGAATTATGGTGTTGGTAAAGAACACTGATAGTACCAAGGACCGCTAGAAGAACAATTAAATCTATCTTGGAATAAGTGTAGTCAGAATATCCCTTAGAAGAAAGGATGGCAAGTCTTTTACCCTCAAACCTCAGACATGATATTGTTGTTGTTAAGTGCCGTAGAGTCGGTTCTGACTCATAGCCACCCAGTATATGGTTTCCGAGGAGCGGTTGGTGAATCTGAACCTCTGATCTTGTGTTTCAAACCAACCTTGAGGTCTAGTGCTTATCCTACGGAGCCACATTAGGGATCAGTTCCTGGAGAAGGACAGCATACTTGATAAAGTGGATGGTCAGTGAAAAAGACGAAGCTCCCAAGGAGATGGACTGTCACAGATGCAGTGACAAACACAGGAATTGTGAGGATGGTGCCGGACCAGGCAGAGTTTGGTTGTGTTTGACTGAGGGTCCCTAGAAGTTGAAACTGACTTCATACCTAACAACTACAACAGCATCAACATTCCTGCAAGGGTTCCGTGTACTGTGTTTGTATTGTTAGCAGGTGGTCCCATCCTCTCGGTGGACACAAGCATGGCCCCACTCCATCGTTTGTGAGAGTGGCAAGACTAGGAAAGGTGGGCAGAGTCACCGGGGTAGCTTACTGCCCTGCCAACCCCTAGGGACCCTGGGCTGAGTTAGCAGTGATGGCCGATGGTTGCTGCTGGAAACGCAGCTAAGAGACTGAACAACACTTCTATGTGGGCTCTCAGCTTCTCAGTTAGCCATGGAGAGGCCTGCACGGAGCAGGGGGCCTGCTTCCTGCGCTGACCCACGAAGGGAGGGCTGTGTGGGGGTTGGTGGCTTCCAGACTTTGCCTACATGCTCCCTAATGGTGATCCCGAACCCGGGCGCCTTGATGATGACTTTCCCTAATACCCCCTAAGTGTGAGTGTGCTCTGTGGGCTCTGTGTGGTCACCGTGGCCAGTGGTCATGCCCAGCAGAGCAGTAGAGTGCTGTGGGCGTGTTTTAAACAAATGGGTTGATTTCTTCTTGAGAAAATTCTGGCAAGTTATATTATCTTAGAAAAGCTCGAGTTGTCTTTCTGTCTGGATGTAGTCACTTGTCCTGCGTCTGGTGTCTGTGCTGATGACCTTGAGCGATAAGCATTTATTGCGAGGCCCAGCCTCTCCCTGCCTGCAGCTATTTCAGACATTCTGGAACCTGCTTGACAGGGCTCAGCAAACAAGGGATCATTTCTGTCCTCCACCTGATACATCTTTCTCCACTCGTCTATTAGCGCCACATGAAACAGCTGATGGTCTCTGAGCAGAAAGCTTGGAGAGGAGACTCCAAAGGAAAGTCGAGTCTCAACATTTGTGCTATTAGTTCCATGGATTCGGATGCACATTTACCGCTGGGGCCAGTGTCGTAAGCCGTCAGGAGAAGAAAACGTTCTGAAACTTCTTTTAGTTCCAACTTGCATAAGCTGCAGTGAGAGAGGACTGGGTTCCTCCGCACCCTCTCAGTCCCAGGTCCGGAAGGAAAGGCTGCCCTGACCCACGTCCCAGTGTGAGGCGCTGACCTCACAGCCTGGCTGGGGGCCACCAGCATCCTTCCTACTACATCCCAGTACAAGCAGGAGGCCCCCTTCAGGTCCCAAGGGGCAGGACACAGACCCTACAACCTGTGGTCTTTCCTTGTGACCCACCGATGGATTGTGGACCAGGTGGGTCAGCCTGGATTCCTCGATGGGGTGAGAGTGTGGACTGACTCCCTTCCTGGGGCATCTTGACCCCAAACATCCCATAGTACAGGGTCAACACTCCCAGGAACTGCTTAGTTAAGTGTGTGTGTGTGTGTTCATGGCACCTAGTCAGCCCAGTGCTGTGTCTGTTTCAATAGGGAGGGAGTGTCTGCTGCAGGGAGGGACCCGCTGGCCATGGAGGACCTATGCCCACTACTGATGCTGACCTTGTTTTGTCCCTTGTCTAGGTGAGCAGAGCATGGTTCACCTAATGCCTATGTATGAGTTGTGTTGTTCTCGGTGACAGGGCACCAAGTGAAGGCCACCTTTCCAGGAGAGTCTGGGGAAAAGGTCTGTGGACAGCAGTTAGTAAATCTATTAGTATGAAACTTAGAATAAGATTGGGGTGCTTCAGAAGGAGGGCCGTAGAAGGACAGGACAGTGTCCACCTCAGGGTCCTGTGGGACCAGCTGCCAGGTGTTGGGGGGGGTGTCTGGCACTGGAGGAAATCCAAGGGAGTACTGAGTGGGTACGGGAGGGGCATCCAGACCGCAGTTGGCACAGACACGGACGCTGGCTGGGGCAGAATGGTGCAGAGCCTGAGGGGGTCGACCATGGCTCGGGAGCACGCCCAGCCTGTCACCTTCTGCTCCACAGCGCAGCACTGAAGTCCCCTTCGCAGGTCTCTGCGTTCCTGGCACCTGTCCCAGTGGACAGGGCAGCTGGTGTGGCAGGAAGGGTGACGGAGCTCCGAGGACG
>NW_006408990.1:1106098-1107578 GCF_000296735.1 Chrysochloris asiatica | reverse complement strand
TTAATTTTGCTGGGTATATGGGTTTAAACCCATATACCCAGCAAAATTAACTCTGAAGAAAAAGTACAAACGAAAACTCAGAATGCGCACCATTATCATGCCTCACAAAAGTTCATTCTAAGATGCGATGTGTGTGAGAGTGAAAGCTGATGTTTGCAGAAGGAGGAACTCCATGTAAAGAAGTTGGGTGAGAGAAATGCTTATTCCTAATTGTCTGGTGGAAAGAGCTACAGCATGTCAGTTCTGGGCTTTTTGTATATTTTAGGAAGATAAAGATACTGATAAATTGTACATTTAAAATATTTATAGAGCAGCTGAGGACTCTAGACTCATGGAACAAGAAAGGCTGAGTGCTAGTGGCCAGGAGGCAGGCTTGCAGAATGTGCCCATTGGCTGTTTAAATAATTGTATATTCCTGAGTGTTTTTGTGTACACCCCACCCCCAAACACAACAACAACAACAAAACAACCCCCCAGAGGCGATAGAAGCAAATACTGCAGAATGATGATGCACAGAGGAGATTATAATCATTGCAATGAAATGCTGAGTGTAAAATCAATGTTCTCTCATGTAAACTATCACTCAATACACAATAAAAAACTTTAAAAAAACCCAATGATTTGCTCATTTCGGGTGGGTAGGAGTAAGGAGTTAGGGTTAGGACTAGGCTAGACCTAGGACTCCCTTTAGTGTTAAGGTTAAGGTTAGGGTTAGGATAAGGTTAGGGTTGGATCCCTGGTTTGGCGCAGCAGGATCAGCCCTGGACTGTGAACCTCAAGGTCAGCGGTTCAAACTGCTAACTTTGTTTTTGGTAAGTTAGTGTTGGAGGTAGGGACTGAGCTAGGAGTTAGGGTAAGGGTTGTTGTTGTTAAGTGCTGTTGACTTGGTTCTGACTTATAGTGACCCTGTATAGGGTTTCCAAGAAGCAGCTGGTAGGTTTGAACTGCTGACTTTGTGGTTCACAGTTCAGTGCTGATTCTACAGCACCACACTAGGAGTCCTAGGGTTAGGGTTATTTATATTGATTTTCCTTGAAATCTACTTTATTTTCTCTTCATTTGTAAGTTCTGTAACTGTATTATTCCCTCTTTTTGTAGAAACTGGTATCTCTAGTTCCCTGTTTTCAGTCTTGTAGTTTGTTTTACTTTGTATACGTCTATATCTTGAGTCCTCGTGTGTAGGTTTGAACTGCAAGGCTGGTGGTTCAAACCCACCAGTCACTCCTCCGAAACCCTATACAGGGTCACTATAAGTCAGAACCAACTTAACAACACTTAACAACAACAACATTTGGCTTGCGTCTAGGTGATACTATATTGTGTTTGTCTCAAGTTGTTGTCTTCTGTTGTTCGTTCTCTGTTTAAAAAACTCCCTTTAGTGTTTTTTTAAAGGTTGGTCTGGTGTTTGCAAAATCTTTTAATTTCTGGTTATTTGGAAATATCCTAGATTTGCTGCACATTTGATGGACAATTTTGCTGG
>NW_006408990.1:1069544-1072520 GCF_000296735.1 Chrysochloris asiatica | reverse complement strand
TGGTCTTCGGTCATTAATGTCTAATGCATCAAATCTGTTCTTCAGATGATCTCTAAATTTAGGTGGTTTATGTTCAAAGTCACATTTTGGCTCTCGTGGACTTGTTTTCATTTTATTCAGCTTCAGCCTGAAGTTGCAAACGAACAATTGATGCTCTGTTCCCGTCAGAACACCTGTCCTCTGCCGTAATGTAGACACACGTCCTTCTCATTTTTGACTTCTCAGTCATGGGCCCCTTGACCTCTGCCTGTCATCGGGCCTAGAACCCACAGATGCTCTGTCTCCACACCATTGCCTCTGCCTTCACCCGTTTTCTAGGTGGGGATCTCACACTTGGCTCTTGCTCTTCCTTCTTGATGGTCCTAGGATCTTTAATTCCTCCTTCTGAGATGGCACCTTTTAAACCTAGCTGGATGCCCAAACTAACCAACCCCAGTCTTAAAGCCCTGTATCATGTATTTGCATAGTCCCACTCAATCACTTAGGAGGAATTATAACATTGGATAGAAAAGTCATACAAGGCACCACACTGGATCAAGGGGCCTAGACGCCTACAGATGCTGTGTCTCTATGAGACCACCTCTGCCAGCGCCTTTCTAGATAGGGGTCTCATGTTCTGCTCGTACTCTTCTTTCTTGACGGTCCTGGGATTAGCTGCTGCTGCTTCTGAGGCTCCTTTTAAGCCTAGCAGGAGGGAGAAATAACCAATCCCAGCCTTAGAGTCCTGCACACCTGATTTGCTTGGATCCATCATTAACACTCCTGGAAGCAGCAGTCAAGAAATCAAACGACATATTGCATTGGGCAAATCTGCTGATTAAGACTTTTTTAAAGTGTTGAAGAGCAGAGATGTCAGCTTGAGGACTAAGGTGCGCCTGACCCAAGCCATGGTATTTTCAATAACCTTATATGCATGCAAGAGCTGGACAGTGAATAAGGAAGACCGTAGAAGAATTGATGCCTTTGAGTTATGGTATTGGAGGAGAATACTGAAAGTGCCATGGACTGCCAAAAGAAAGAACAAATCTATATTGGAAGAAGTGCAGCCAGATGCTCCTTAGCAGCCAAGATGGCCAAACTTTGTCTCTCATGCTTTGGATATGTTGTCAGGAGGGATCAGTCCCTGGAGAAGGATGTCATGCTCGGTAAAGTGGGGGGTTAGTGAAAAAGAGGAAGCCCCTCAATGAGATGGATTGGCCCAGTGGCAGCAGCAATGGGCTCAAACGTAGCAGCGTTTGTGAGAATGTGTAAGCCCGGGCGGTGTTTTGTTCTGGTGTGCATATGCTTGCTATGGAATGGAATCGACTCAACAGCACCTAACAACAACCATGCAATAAACTGGTGGGAATTAAGATGATTTTGGATAGAAAAGCCATTATCAAATAAATTCACAATGCCATAATCAATGCAGGTAATAAATAAATTTGGTGATTTAAAGTAAACATGAGTGGCTTATGTATCCACTGATGCAGGTGCACACCCACTCCACCACAACTCTGGTCGTAGCAGCTCCAGCAAAGAAAACCATCGTCATCATTTGCTGGGCGCAGAGACCTAGCCTGAGTGGATATGAAGTTGTTCACGGCGGTTGCTCGCCCTGTGTTGTGGGAGATCTGGGTGTACACAAGTGTCAGGGTTGGTGGGTGTGCTGCCCCAGATCTGGGAGTGGAGGGGGTGGCCTAGGGGGGGTTGCTCTCACAGGACAGGACAGTGCCCTGTTCTCAGAATTCTCAGCCTGACACCTTCTTCTCTGTGGCTCCTAGACCTTCCTGAAGGTGGCTTTTGGAAGCCAATGAAGAGGGGTGTGTGTGTACATGTGTGTGCCCACACATGTCTGTGTGTGCATGTACATGATTGTGTGCATGTGTGTCCGTGAGAAAACATCCTACCTGTGGGATGAGGACTTCTTGAATGGGAGAGGGGTAGAAACAGGACCTGTCATTTAAATTTTATTTAAAAATTAAGAAAGAAAATTACAGATCTAACCACTTTTTGCAATTAGCCAGCCGGATTGGCAGCTGCCTCCGAGTGAGATACTGGCCTCCCGGCCCCCTCCACATTGCTGTCCCGCATCCTGGGCTCTGGTCTGGCACGCGAGTCACCGGCAGCCCCCAGCATCCAGAACTCACGGCTCTCTGAAGTGAACGAAGAACGTCCGGATTTCCTTGGGGTGGACTCTGATGGTGGCGTCTTCTGGCGGCCGCGGAGTGGGGCTGGAGTCGCCTGGGGGACAGAGGTGGTCTGCCCAGCACTGCCTTGGAACCACTGCTTCCTTCCAGCCTCCCTCACAAACCTGCTCCTCTCCACAGTGTGTTGTGGATCCAAGCATGTTCCCCCCTCCCCCATGTCCTGGCATCTCTTCTGTCTTTTCTGCTCTCCCATTGGGCCCCAACCCTAGTAGAAGGCTCAGTCCCCCAATGGGATTTCTGAGACCATCTCATGTGGCAGCCCTTTAATACCTCACAAGGCACTACTGATGCCAGGGTCTCCAAGCTGGGGCTTCAGCTTTGGGAGAAAAGTCTGTCCATCCATCTGTCCAATCATAAAGCCATTCCTCTCCATGTAGTCCCTCACCTATCCATCCATGTACCACACACCTATCCATCCATCCATCCAACTACCCACCTATCCAAACATCCATCTACCTACTCATCCATCCACCCACCTACCCACCTACCCACTCATCCATCCATCCATCCACCCATCCATCCATCCACCCATCCCACACATCTATCCATCCATCCACCCATCCCACACATCCATCCATCCATCCACCCATCCCACACATCCATCCACCATCCAGCCATCCATCTTCCCATCCATCTACCCATCCATCCATCCATCCATCCACCCATCCATCTACCCATCCATCCATCCACCCATCCCACACATCCATCTACCCATCCATCCATGCATCCATTATCCACCCACTCATCTACCCATCCACCCATCCATCCACCCATCCACCATCCATCC
>NW_006408990.1:1062705-1069104 GCF_000296735.1 Chrysochloris asiatica | reverse complement strand
CACTTAACCATTACCACCATGGCCTTAGTGTCTACCTGGAATAATGCTACATGGAGCGGACTAAGAAGAGGTGTAGGAGGCAGAGAACTACAGGGTGAGGGTGTGTTGTCTGGAGAGCAGATGAGGTGCCTGAGGGGCCAGGAACCTGGGGGAAGGCTTTGGAGGCAGGCTGAGTGGAAGCTGGCTGGAATGTCCCAGACAGAAGGCATGAAGCTGCAGTGGGGGTGGGCTGGGAGCAGGCAGCTCTAGAAACAGTACTGAAGGGCAGACACACATGCCTACAGCACACACGTGCCACATGGAGAAGGTGGTGGGAGTTTAGGGTTGGCTGGTGACTGAGAGTGTGTGGTTCCGAGGCGGCTCCACGTCATGCAGCTCAGAAGGGGCTGGGATCTGAATCAGGTGTGCCTAGCTCCCAGGCTGGAGTGGCGGTGAACCCCCACTTCTACATGGCTAAGCGTGGCCCTCACCTCCGTGGGAAGAGCAAGGAGGCCCCCTACTTCTACAGGACTAGCCAAGGACCCCACTTCTGTGGGTTGACTGGGAAGTCCCACTTGTACAAGGCTGAGCATGGGCCTCACCTTCGTGGGGAAGACGGGTCCGTGTCCTCCAGCTCCAGCGGCCCAGCTTGTGTACGTCCGAGGTCCCCGTGAGTGAGCGCTCCTCCACGGCCCCCAGGGTCCCCAGGCCCTGAAGGATGGACTGTGGGAACACAGCGGGGGAGGTGAGCTACACGGAGGTCCAGGCTCAGCCAGAGAGGAGCCATGGACTCAGATCCCTGCGCGGCCGTGGCCCTCACTTAGTACTAACAGCAAACCTGCAGCGAGGCTGGGAGATGGGGAAACTGAGGCTGGATGTGCAAACTCAAGAGGGGCAGCACTGTTAGCTGCCTCGAGTGTGCAGGCCTCCTCCTACCCTCGTCCACTGAGGAGGGGACAACCCTGTCTGCCCACTGGGGGAGGGGCTGGCTCTTGGAGACTGAACAGAGGGAGCCCCCAGGGGCAGCTGCACCCCACCCCCTCTGCCATCTGCTACAAGGAGTACTGTGACATCGTGTGACCGTGAGGACAGAGGTTCACAGCGTCCACTCACCCTGAGACCCTGTCAGGTGGAACCACTGTGTCTGCTCACAGCACTGCGGGGATGTTCATCCTGGGTAGTTGACCCATCCCTAACTGATGGGGACCCCCCCCCACACCAGGTACAGAGGGGGCCAGCTGTCCCTAATTGAGGGGAACCCCTCACATCAGGAAGAGAGGAGGGGGCCCGCTCCCGCTCCCTGTGAGTCCTGTACATGTGACGCCACACCTGCAGGTCCACTGTCACTGGCTGAGACAGGACGGGGTCCTCCCCTACTTCATACAGATGGTGGAGCCGCAGCAGCACACGGCGAAGGTTGGTCTCTCCTCGGCGGCCTTCGGGGACAGAGGGCAGTGAAGGGTCCACCTAGCCTGGCACCCTAAATCTGCGCCTAGCACAGGACCCCATTGCACCTCCGAGATCCCAGCCCCCACCAGAAAGGCAACTCTACCCAGTCTTGTCTGGGGGGCATGGCCTGGAATTGGGGGCATTGGGGGGCCTGCGCCCTGTCTAGATAGAACTGCTCAGTCTAGATGTGCAGATGAGGCAGATCAAGTCGGCTCCTCCCAGGCCTTGTTTCTAGGAAGGCTTCCCTGATGCACCAGCTGGGGCTCCCTGAGACCTCACCCCACCTGGTCTGGGAGCTCCCTGCGGCCCCACCCTGCCCAGTCGGGGGGGTCCCTGTGACCCAACCCTTCCTGGTCTGGGGGCTCCCTGGTCACTGGCTTGTCCAGGAGCCAGACTGCCTGAGCTCAGAAGAGGAGGGGGTGCAATGTGTAGCTCCAGAATGCTGGGGGAGGCAGGGTCAAGAGGGCCGAGGGCCGGGCTGGACCCAGTTGCATTGGGGGTGGAGGGTGGAGGGGACCCCTTTAAGAATAGGGGGTGGGGTTGGAGATGCAGGCTGTGATGTGAGACCTGGAGTCCAGGCTGCCTTTGCGTTAGTGGCATGTTGAATCGTGTCCCCAAAAGTCACATTTGGGGACAGGGTCTTTGTAGAAGAGATGGTCTCATGCAGTCAGAGTGGGGCAGGGTGGGCCCCAAGAATCCCTAAGCATGGTGTCCTTTGGAGAAGAGAGACAGGACAGAGAAAGGACGCCTGTGACCGAGGAAATGGGATTTAGATCATCACAGGCCTCTGAGAGACAGGCAGGCTGGACTCCTGGCTCAAGGTCAGTGGGAGTCCATCCTGTTGTGGAGACTTATGTTGGAGGCCGGAGACCAGAGGCCAGGGCTGTGCTCAGGGCTCCTGAGGGGCCGGGTGACTCACTGCCCCTGTGGGCCTCAGTCTCCCCACCTGTCAGATAAGAGCAGTGAGGGGCGCCCCTTCACCGGGAGGACGGGCTGCTTGCCTGCTCACCTGCTTGGAGACCCTGCTGATGCTCCGTGTGGTTTGACTTGTAGGTCCAGCCAGGGAGGCTCAGGGTCTGCAGATGAAGGTTTGGGGGCAGAGTCACAGACGTCTGCTGCCATCGTCCTGGGGGCCCTGGGGCAGTACCTGCAGAGAGGAATCGAGAGGAGAGAGCCGTGGGGCCACCCCCCACCCTGCTCCAGCCCCACCAGCCCTCCATACGTGCACCTGCGCAATAACCGGTGCTGAGAGCACAAGAGTCCTCCCCCAGTTCAACCGAAGTCAGCCCAGGAGCACACAGTTCAGGACAAGCCTGCACCTCCCTGTCCTGTCGTCTGTCTACCCTTCTGCTTTGAGGCATCACAGTCCCCTCCTCCTTTCCTAGCAAATGGCTCACAGCAATTGGTCTAGGACCAACCCAAGAGGACCAATCAGAACCTTTCCCTAGGACACTTGCACCAGGGCCCTGGAATTCAGGGACTCAGCTCCTCGTGGGTGGAAGGCTGCAGGGCTGTCCACAGCGGAGGCTCCAGACCCTAGGCTCAGTTCCACCCCTGCCCTGCCCTTGGCTGTGGGCCTTGAAAAAATTGCGCATGGCTCAAGCTGGTTCTAGATGGGCTTTTCCTCACTAGCAGCTGCAGAGACCAGAGCGGGGCCAGGTGGGATGGGACTTGGCCACTTCCCATGTCCAGGAAAGGCCCCATAGCCTGACGGATCCAGGAATGGACCCTGATCACTCTTGGCCCTTGCTGACCCTGACATTAATCATACTGTTAGAGCTAGAAAGAACTAGACACTCCAGAGAGGCGGATGGGCTAGACTCTTGAAGGTGCACGGAGGGACCGGGAGTCCCAGCATTCCTGCTTTCCTCAGTCTGTTCCAGCTGTGACATAAGGGCCCAGGCACGTCCTCCCAGGCAGGACGCCCGAAGGCACAAAGCTCCTGGGAAGCTTAATTCCATGTGTCATTTGGTGAGGTGACGATTCCCAGTGGTTGACCCATGTGAGTCTAGTTGCTGTTCATGGTGTGTTGTGGTATAATGTGCACTGCTACTGGTGTGTATGTGGAGTCGGTTCAGACTCAGAGTGAGTGGGTTAGGGTTCCCAAGGAGCAGCTGGAGGTGGGTTTCAGTCCAGTGTTGATCCTACAGCGCCACGCCAGGACCATGACGTCGTGGAATGTAACGTACACGTGTTGCTGCGACTCAGAGCCACCCTGGAGAGTTTCCAGGGAGTGGCTGGTGGGTTTGAACCACCAACCTTGGAGTGAGTAGCCCAGTGCTTACTGTACAGCACCCCCAGGGCTCCGAGATGTATTGTAGTGCAGCCTAATGCGACGTTATGTGATGTAATGAACTTCCACCGTGTACTGTAGTGTAAGGAGCCCTGGTGGTGCACTGATTAAGCCCTTGGCTGCCAACCGAAAGGTTGGTGCTTTAAATCCACCAGTGGCTTCGAGGGAGAAAGATCTGGTGATCGCTCCAGAAGCGATTAAAAAACCAAACCAAACCACTGCGGTCGAGGTGATTCCAACGCAATGACCTGTATAGGATTCCAATCTGCGTGGGAACAGTAAGGCTCATCTGTCTCCTGTAGAGCAGCTGGTGGGTTTGAACTGCTGACCTCGCATTTAGCAGCCCAGTGCATACCCTATAGCGCCATCAGGTGCTCCTTGTCAACATCACAGCCTACGAAACTACAGGGTAGAAAAACAAAATCCTCACGACGGGACCAGTGAGCAACTTGATGCAAAGTACTGAGGCTGCACAGGAATTCATTTGCTTGGGTCCACAGTCAACAGGTACGGAAGGAGCCATTAGGAAATCAATTCATATATCGCATCGAGTAAATCTGCATGAGACCGCTTTAAAATGTGGAAGAGTGAAGATGTCTCTTTGAGGAGTAAGGTGCACCTGACCCAAGCCATGGTATTTAATCACCTCACTTGCACGTGGAACTTAGACAATGAATAAGGAAGACCACAGAAGAGTCGATGCATTTGAGTTACGGTGTTGGCGAAGAATACTGAATATACCCATGGACAGTGAGAAGAAGAAACAGATCTGTCTTGGGAGAACTACAGTCAGAATGCTTCTTAGAGACGAGGATGGCCAGACTCCACCTCACGAACTTGGGACATGTGATCCCTGGAGAAGGACAGCATGCTGGGTAAAGCGAGGGTCAGTGAAGAAGAGGAGGACCCCAGGGAGATGGACAGGCACAGAGGTTGCACCAATGGGTCAGACACGGGTGTGAGGCTGACGCAGGACCGGGCAGCGCTTCATTCTGTACACAAGGTCACTGTGAGTGACGTGATGTAACACACACAATGGGACTGCACAATGTAATCTCACAGCAGCAGTGTCGTGTGATAATGTGACGTAATCTAATGAAGTGGTCACCGTTGTAAAGGGAGTGTCCCTTGGTGGGTGCAGTGGGTAGTGACATCCTGGCAGAACGCTTCTTGTTGCCTGACCCACGGGTCTTGGACTTGTCCTTCCTCCAGTGATTGGAGCCAATGCCCGGACGTTAACCTCTTTCTGTGTATCTATCTCACTGGCCTCGTTTGTCTCGAGAACCCGAGGACCACCCTGCCAGGTCAGCATGCTCAGGGTGGGCTCCTTACCGGTCAGCTCCCCGTACCATACCACAGGCCTGTGCTGCAGAGCCAGCCCGCCCCTCGGGCCCAGCGCAGCAGTAACTGGCCGGGGCCCCAGGAGTAGCCAGAGCGTGGGCCGGACCACCGAGGTGTCGTTGAGTGTGAGGTTGTAGCCCAGGTCCCACTCGAGGTTGTTCCACAGTCGTCGGTGCAGCATGACCTGAGGGACAGGGCAGTTCCTGAGCTGGCCTGACCCGCCCCCCAGGGTGACCACCACAGGGCCGCCCGTGCCCACTCCTACCTCCAGCTGCCCATCACCCTGGCTGGAGACGCCGTGCGCCCTCTCTGACAGCAACACCAGCCTGCTCTGGCTGTCCTCGATGAAAGCTGCCTGGACCATGGGATAGTAATTCTGTGGACACAACACAACTGGACTGACCACTTCTGTTACCTAATTGCTCTTCGTATGGCATGGTGGCTGCGTGCGGCCTAGCCCTGACCGATGCTCTTGCTGCTTCCAGGCCCCAGGACTCTAGGGGGTCAGTGTCACCTGTCCAAGCCTCAGTTTCCCCAGCTGTATCACAGAGTCACAGTGACAAGAAGGGTCAGTTTCCCCAGCTGTATCACAGAGTCACAGTGACGAGAAGGTTTGAGGGGAGGCATGTGGGGCTGGCCGTGGACTGATGGCCACCTGGCAGAAGCAGGCAGGATGGCTCAGGAACCAGCATAAAACTCATATCTGGCCACAAGAGTCACAATGGAAGGAGATGGGGGGATGAATGGGGTCACATCCCGTGGGGGCTGCCCACAGGGCCACAGAGGGACAGGGCTTGGGACTATCACTCCTCTCCCCTGAGCACAGAGGTGGGGGTGGGGGAAGGAGTACCCTCCCCAAGCCAGCAGCTCCGCAGGAGCGTCTGACCCTGCTGAGTGGCCGGGCGGCATTCCCGGGGATGCTCGACATCCCCTTCATCAGGAATGAAGAACCCGTGGCAAGGTGCCCATTTCACAGAGGAGGAAACTGAGGTGCAGACTTGGTGGAGGCCGACACTGTGTCTGTGGCCTGACCTACCCGGGCGATGCTGTTGTTGGCATGTGTCCGGTAGGGCCTGCGCTGCATCTGGTATCCGTTGTTGTCCGTGTGGATGACCTGCTGGTTGTCCAGATCAGTGCTAGTCCTAAGCACAGCCTCCCGGTTCAGATCCAGGGGGCCCACCCGGTATTCTTGCTCGATGCGCCCACAGAGCAGCTCCCGGTCGTCAGAGCCCTGAGGTGACACATGGGCCAGCCGGGTGTGGATGGCGTAGGTGTGCTCCTTGTCCGTTGGGGTCCTGTAGGAAGAGAGGGAGTCAGTGTGGGAGGGGAGGAAGGGA
>NW_006408990.1:1058590-1062297 GCF_000296735.1 Chrysochloris asiatica | reverse complement strand
ACACTGAGCACTGGGAGGGAGGGCCTGGGTCCTGGTGTTGATTACTCCTCTGTGTGTGGGTCTCTCTCCCAGCCCTGAGCCCATCTCCTAAGCAGAATGACTGACCACAGAGTCTCAGTAGGACTGGCAGAGACCAGAGTGTCTTCCTCCATCCATGTCCAGAGCCAGCTGTGTCCCTCCCACTGCTGGCCGTGTCCCCACTGTGCTCACCTGTAGAAGTACTGCCGGACCTCGGTCAGGAGCTTCCCAGTCATGATCTCCATCCCCACAGCACCCCAGGCAGGAAGGGCAGCCTGGTGGGCTGCAAACAGGTAGTTGTCAGAAATGGGACCCTGCTTCACGTCACCATTGGCGTGGTACTCCAGGAGCTCCTGGGTCATGTGCACGGTCCGGTTCCTCCAGCTGCAGAGAGAACCAAGTCAGGAGACCTGCCCAGTCCCAGGACCCAGGACCGCATGACGAAGCTCCTACATTTGGTCCCTATCAAGCCCACTGAACCCCACCCAGCAACCAATGCGGCCTGTGACTGGACCCCAGATCACCAGAGGACAGAGGCTGATGGGGGTGCAGCCTGCCCCAGAGAGGGTCTATCTGCAGAGGACACCAGGCAGACTGAGAAGGGGCACGTGGTCTACTCATTTCATGGGATGTGGGGGGGAGGGTGGTGCAGTCTGAGAAAGGACTGGCTGGCCAGGAGCCAGTAGGGAGCCTGTCCTGGGTGGTCAGTGGTCTTTGCTACTATCAACAAAGACCTGCTGAGGGTATGACTCCATGAATGGGTGGGTGGGTGTGTGGACAGGTGGGGGAATGGGTGGCTGGACACATGGGTAACTGGATGGGTGGACAGATGGGTGAGTGGGTGGGTGGCTGAATGGTTTAGTGGGTGAACTGGATTAGGTGATTTCCAAGGACCCTTCACCCTCAAAGTCACACAAACCAGTATGACTATTAACTCAGCATAGATTTATGGGATCCTGGTATGGCACTATAGGATGGATAAGCCCTGGGCTGCTAAAGGCAAGGTCAGCAATCCAAATCCACCAGCTGCTCCTCAGAAACCCTCTACAGGATTCTGTGATTTGGAATGGACTCAACAGCACACAACACATGGGACCTGAACATTACATTTCCTCTCCCCTCCCAGACTTCCTCAATGACCCCTTTTCTATGGATCAACTGGACTTAAAAATTACATGAAAGGCTATACCTGAACCACATTCCTGGACGTGAAAACTGTAACAGGGAAGTGCCTACAGCCCCACCTGGTCTTCTCCGAGCAGGTGACTCAAGCTGGGCTGACTGTCCAGTTCCCCAGGCATCCCTCTGCCTCAGAGGCAGCCTTGGCTGCACCTTACCTCTCCCGGATGCTGTGCATCAGGTTGGTGTTTGGGTCCATGAAGAGTGTGTAGCAGTCATTCACCACGGGCACCAGATGCCGGTCCCTGGAGCTGGTGCGTCTCCTGAGCTTGCGGCCAAACTGGGTGGTGCTGGCCACAGTGGCGGCTGGCTCCCGCACACCCTCCTGGACCCGTGTGGTGGGTCTGATGCGGTAGTGTTGGTAACTGAGGCCCGGGATTGTGGTCAAGATATGCAGATCGTATGCGGATGGGGTCGCTGTAGAGTTCTGGATCTGCAAGGCCAGCGGGATGGAGGGGAATAATGGATTTCAGGGTTCCCTCTGCCGCACACCTCCTGTGAGCCATGTTCACTGTATCTGAGGGCGTCAGCCGCACACCTCCTGTGAGCCACACTGACTGTATCTGAGGATGTCACCATCCCCGTCTCTCGGGCTGTGCTGGATTCCCTCCCTGTAGCCTCCCCCTCTGCCAGGCCTCACTCTGAGGCCCCCAGGGAACCTTTTGTGGAACTGAAGCTTTCTCCTATGCAGAGGGAACACCGCAAGTCTCTTCCACTCATAAGTCAAAGGAGGGTGAGAGGGATTGAATATGTCACCCTAAAATATGTGCTGGAAAGCTCACTCCTCTATCTGTGGGATTAACTCCATTTGGGAACAGGGCTTTCTTTGCTTTATGAATGAAGTCTTCCCAGGGTAGAGTGTGTCTCCATCCTGCTCCCTTCTGAGATCGATGGAGAGCAGATTAGGTAGCATACACAGAGGGGAAAATTCATGCCACGTGGAGATTGCCAACACCAGGAAGAACATGGAGAGGCTGGGACCAGGTTTCCCTGAGTGGACAGAGAGGGAAACCCTGAGAGTCCATGGATTTTAACTTCTAGCCTCTTATCTAGGAGTTAACTTCAATAACGAACGCTGGCCAGTGAATAGGGAAGACCGTAGAAGAATTGATGCTTTTGAGTTATGGTGTTGGAGGAGAATACTGAAAGTGCCATGGGCTGCCAAAAGAATAAATAGATCTGTGTTGGAAGAAGTACAGCCAGAGTGCTCCTTGGAGGTCAAGATGGCCAAACTTCATTTCTCCCACTTTGGACATATTGGCAGGAGGGACCAGTCACTGGAGAAGGACATCATGTTTGGTAAGGTGGAGGGTCAGAGAAAAAGAGTAAGACCCCCAGCAAGATGAATTGGCAAAGTGGCAGCATCCGTGGGCTCAAGGGTGGCAACAGTACTGAGGTTGGCCCAGGAGTGGGCAGTTTTATGTTCTGTTGTGCAATAGGGTCGCTATGGGTCAGTACTGACTCAATGGCATCTAACAACCACAAACCTCTTAACTGTGAGAATACACCAGATCCCAAAGAAAACAAAAGTCCTCACCCCTGGGCCAGTAAACATCAGTATAAACAAAAAAAAAGATTAGTGTTGTCAAAGACTACATTTTGCTCGGATCCACAGTCAACACTCCTGGAAGCAGCAGTTGAGAAATCTAATGACATATTGCATTAGGCAAATCTGGGTCACCGACCCAGGCCTCACTCATGCCGGGGTCACCAGTTCAAGTCGGGCCCAGACCCAGGCCTGCAAGTGTTTGTGACTGAGTGAGGGATATCCTCAGGTCTCCCCCCGGAACTGGGCTGGCCAATGTCACACAGATACCCTATGTGGGCAGGCGCCTTGTTGAGCATCTTAGCGGGGGCAGGGCTGTCTCACCCCTAGTGTAGCCAAGGCTTCGTCCTGACCTGAGGTAGAGGCCCAGCACTGCCCCTCCAGCAGTGTGTAGCCCAGTTTCCCCCTTACAGGGAGGTTACATGTGTGTGTAACTGTGTCCCTCAGGGGCTTCTGGCCCACACCTGTGCAGGCACCGGGCGGCCCGACTCATCTGTGACAAGGACTCCGGGGAAGCCAACCGTCAGGGTGACAATGGTGGTGACCGTCCAGGCCAGCGGGTTGTAGACCATCGCAGAGTGTCCTTCAGACGCTGCGCCTGCAGAGAGAACAGGCCCGACTGCGACATCACTCACACTGTGGGCCCCTCACTGGGCAGCTCTGGACCTCTCCTCTCATGTCTGCCCCCAGCCCCACGTTACAGACCAGGAAGGGCGCTGGGGCCTTGGGAACCACCCCTCTCCTCTCATGTCTGCCCCCAGGCCCATGTTATAGACCAGGGAGGGCACTGGGGCCCTGGGGACCACTCCTCTCCTCTCACATCTGCCCCCAGCCCCACGTTACAGACCGGGGAGGGCGCTGGGGCCTCTGGGACCACTCCTCTCCTCTCAGGTCTGCCCCCAGCCCCACATTACAGACCGGGGAGGGCGCTAGGGCCCTGGGGACCACTCCTCTCCTCTCAGGT
>NW_006408990.1:1050472-1058112 GCF_000296735.1 Chrysochloris asiatica | reverse complement strand
ACCACTCCTCTCCTCTCAGGTCTGCTCCCAGCCCCACGTTACAGACCGGGGAGGGCTTGGGGACCATTTCTCCACTCTCAGGTCTGCCCTCAGCCCCACATTTGAAGGTGCAAGTGAGGTGGCCTCAGATCACTCGATGGCACCTAAGTTGACAGCGTGCTGATGGTCAGACAGGAAAGTGCCCCAGCTCACGTTGCAGGCTGGACGGATATGGTGACAGCTCAGACCCCTGCCCGGCCCTCCCCGCCGGGGCTGCTTACCAGGGTCTGTTGCCGGCCGCTCCCCAGGGGTAAGCTGGTCGAGGATGATGGCAGCCATCAGCTTCTGTGCGCCCAGCATCCCAACAGCCAAGTGCTGCTGGTACATGTCTCTCACTTTGGGGGACTCGGTGCCTGTGATGGCGTCATGGTGCTGGACCTGAGCTCCATACCGGGAAGAGCAGGCTCAGGGTCACCTTTGCATGTCTGCTACCTGCCCGCCCCCATGACGCTGTCTCATCAGGCATCACCCATACTACAGAAGATAAAACTGAGGCTCAGAGGCCGATGAACTTGTTTCAGGAGGAACAGCCTGCTGGAAAGGACAGACCCTGGGTCCCCCTTGTGACTCAATCTCCCTGTACAGACAGCGGATGCATCCAGGCCCACTCCACACGACACACATTCCTCTAGGACCCTGAGGGACCCCCAGGTGTCTTAACCAAAGGGTTGGTGGTATGAGTCCAACCAGAAGAACCACAGAAGAAGGGACTGGCAATCTCCTAAAAGGCCCAGAAACCCTACAGAGCGGTTGTTCTGCTCTGTTACATGTGGTCCCGGGAACCCCCCTGGGGCAGGGCCGGACATGTCCACTTCAGAGAGGAAACTGAGGCCACAGGTGAAGCCCCAGACTCAGTGACAAGGTGTGAGACACACTGGGGGGCACTCCATGACTGAAGGGACATCGCTCCTGGTTGTGGGTAGGCCACCGGCTAGGAAGGGGCATAGGCAAGACGTGAACAGGCAGGACGGTCAGCCCCCCTGGGAAACTCCCAGCTCAGGGAGCTGATTCCCCATCAGAGGCGTGGGCTTGAGCGTCCTGGGAGTGTGTGGGGCGCACATTCCGGAAGGTCTGTTACCTCAGACACGGCCCAGCGGAGCTGCTGAAGCTGCTGCAGGGCCCAGGTCGGGTCCAGGGTCCCTCTGGGTGCCGGCCACATGTGGCGTGTGAACATGGACTCGCTGGCGTGCAGCAGGGCGCTGGCTCTCCGCGCCAGCCCCTTGAGGGTGCTGCGGGACGTGTAGAAGCCTGTCCAGGCCTGGAAGGGTTCTAGAGACGAGTGGGCAGGCTGAGGCCCCGAGGGACGCAGGCTCCCAGGACATGACCCTTGGGCTTGCACATGGGTGGGAGATGCTCTCAGCCTCACAAGCTCTCAGCACAAGCTTGCCACAGTCCAGGGATGTGCCCACCACCCAGGACAGTCCCCCATCCCCCACCCCCATGACTGTGCAGTAACAGGAAGCCAGGGCCCGTGTGCAGAAAGGCAGCCAGGAGCAGGTGACATGGGAGGGGAGGGGGCCCATGCAGGCAGTGAGAGGGTCAGCGGGGGTCTCGGTGGAGGTGGGGACAGAACCGGGTGGGGTCTGGAGGGGCAGGTGGGCGGTGGGCTCCCACCTGAGGAGTACGGCAGGAAATCCTGGTGGGCTCGTGTGTTCCAGGTGGCATTGAGGGCGTGCAGCGCGCTGAAGTAGTCGGCCAGCGTGGCGTATTGCACCGAGACGCCCAGCTCGGCTGCGCGGCTGTTGATGTGATCCAGGAGGGGGTCCATGTTGGAGAACTGCACCGAGGCGTTGAAGAACTGCTTGTCACATCCCTGCAGGGGACATCCCCAAGCCAAGTCTGTGTCTCACCAAGCCCACTGTGGACCGCGGTCACGTGAGAACTGAGCAGGCCCACGGCCGACTCTGAACAGACCCCACCCTTTCCAGCTGCCCAAGCCTCAGCTTCTTCATCTGCAAAGTGGGGCTAACACCAGCGCCTGCCCGGGGCCCAGAAGTGTAGACAAAATGGACGAGACAAGCAGAGTCCAGAGAGGCCAGTGGGGACGGTGTCCAGTGGGTGCTGTCCCTCACACCAGGCCCAAGGCGCTCACGTGGAGCCTCCAGCCTCAGCCTCTGACAGGTTCAGGGGAGTGCAGGTGGAAGGGTGAGGCCCGGGCCACTGGTTAGAACTGAAGGCATTTGGAGGCTGATGTGGGGGCCATGAAGGGGATGCTGGGATGGACCTCCGTACCCAGGGCCAGAGGACGTGGGGCGTCCGGAACCAGGCAGCTCTCTGTTTCACGTTGGCCACTAGGGCCTCCGCATAGAGGTCGATGTTAGCCTGGGTGACGGGCTCGCTCATGTTGGGGTACACCCCATCCGGGGGCGGCTCTGGGAAGACGGCAACACCGTTCCAGTAAAACCCAGACCTGTGACAGAACAGGAAACCCAGACCTGTGAGGCCCCTCAGCTGGATTGGGTGAGGGGGCTGCCCCAGGGTCATGGAGCACCCCTCAGCCCCGGAGTCAGGATGGCCTGGCAGGTCCACTTGGGGGCTGCTGACCCTCCATCTGACACTCATGTGCTGGGACAGACAGGTTCCACACCAGCTCCACCCCCTATCAGCAGGGACCCTAGCCCATTACTTCACCCCAACTTCCCCAATTGTCATGTGGGCCGGTAGCTCATCTCCTGTCCCCATGGCTGTGACCCCTGTATGCATGTATGTTCAGCCGCCTTGGGCCTGGGGCAGGAGCTGGGCCAGCCCAGGCAGAGGCATGAGCCCCAGATGCCCAGCCTCAGGGTTCTGGTGATACCTGAAAACTCAAAATGCGCACTCCCCACCCAGGATGAACAAAGCATCAATGTTTGACAAGCGTCAGATTAGGGTCATGGGTTTTCCCTGGGGCTCCACGTGGCTGTCTGGGCACAAACCTCAAGAAGGGTCACCGGTTGGCCTCAGGGATCAGTCTGCACACCCACCCTGGGGCTTTGACCCCATTGTGCCTTCACTTAACCCCTGAGGCAGGTGAGGGTGGAGAGCTGAGGTCCAGAACTCCACGCGGGACCCTCTCCTCCTCCTCTTGGCTGTGAGATGGCAGTAACGGTGATCAGGGACAAAGTCCTGTCATGTTGAGGGCCTGCCTCTCCCCACAGCCCCCCAGCCTAGCGCTGTTCATGAGGATCCACAGATTCTCCTCAGGGAGGTCGCTGATGTGCTGGAGGGTCGGAGAGGGACACAACACTGGACAATTCCTGGGACAGCATGGACGGGGGAGGGGGCAGAGATAGCAGGGCCTCTAGGAATCAGCTGCTCACTCCCAGAATTGAGTGGGAAGGGGCAGAACAGCGGAGAACTACCCACTCTTCAAATCAGGCCATTTCAGGGAAGACTCACTGCGAGAAGCCATGTGGGGTCTGAGTCAGTCCAGGCTGGGCAACTGCAATGGGTGAATCATGTCCCCCAAAGATGCATCTATGTTTTAACCACATCACTAAGGCCGAGTCTCCTTTGAGGAGGCAGCTCTTGACCCGCCACCTTCTGAGCGCCTTCCAGCTCACCTTCCAACACTATATCAGACAGTGCCCCATAGTTATTGGTTATATTTTTTCAGAAGTAGATCATCAGGTCCTTCTTCCGAGTCTGTCTTACAGTCTGGGAGCTGCACTGAAACCCATCCACCATGGTTTAAATACCACCCTGCTGGTATTTAAAATAGTGGTGCAGAGCCTTCAGCATCACAACAACATGCAAGCCACCACAGTACAACACACACACAGACAATGCCAGCAACACTGGAAAACAGGTAACTGGCCCACCAATTAGAAGAGGTACACATACGTACCTATTCCAAAGAAAGGTCAGCCAACGCATTGCAGAGATGATTAAACAATACCATTATCATCACATGCAAGTAAAATTTTGCTGAAGATTGTGCACACATCTTTGCAGCAGGGCAATGACAGGGAGCAGGCAGCAATTAAGGAATGAGGGATATTATTGCTGATACCAGATAAATCTTGACCCAAAGCAGAGAACACCAGAAAGTAAACACCAGTGTTTACTTGTTTTATTGACTATACAAAAGTGTCCAGCTGTGTAGATCATAATAAATTATGGGTAACGCTGCGAAGAATGGGATTTCCAGAACACTTAATTGTGCTCATGAGCAATCTGTACATGGACCAAGATGCAGCTGTTGTACCACAGCAAAGGGACACTGAATGGTTTAAAATTAGGACAGGTGTACCTCAGGGTTGTATCTTTTCTGTATGTTGAGCAAATAACCAAGAAACTGGATTATATGAAGAAGAACGTGGCATCAGGGTTGGAGGAAGACTCATGAACAACCTGCGATGTGCACATGATACCACCTTGCTTGCGGAAAGTGACGAGGATTTGGAGTAGTTACTGATGAAGGTCTAATACTTCACTCTGCTTTACACCACAACATAAAAGGACGGTCAAGAAGAACGCTAGAGGAGATGAGACAGGAATTTCCCCTCAAAGTGAATAAAGAAAACCTTTCCTAGGGCTAATGGTCTGAATCCACAGTTCTTGCCTCCTAGCTATGAGAATATACCTAGGTCATAAGGAAAACAAAATTCCTCACCACTGGTCCAATCAATAACATCATGATAAACGTGAAAAAGACTGACGTTGTCAAGGATTTCAGTTTACATGGTTCTACAACAAACACCCATGAAGCAGAAGTCAAGAAATCAAACAACATATTATTGCATAGGGTCCACCTACAGCAAAAGACCACTTTAACGTGTTCAAGAGAAAAGACATTACTTAGCGGACGAAGGTGCTCTGGACCCAAGCCATGGTATTTTTAATCACCTCATGCATGAGAAAATTGGACAATGAATAAGGAAGAACTTAGAAGAATCGATGCATTTGAATTATGCTGATTCAAATGTACATTGAATGTGTCATGGACTTCCAGAACGACGAACAAATCTGTGCTGGAAGAAGTGCAGCCAGAATGTTCCTTAGAAGCCAGGATGGCCAAACTTATCTCGCGTACTTTGGACGTATCATCAGAAGGGGCCAGTCCCTGGGGAAGGACATCACGCTTGGTCAAGTGGAGGGACAGCGAAAAAGAGGAAGACCGCCCCCAGGTGGACTGACCCAGTATCAGCAGCAGTAGGTTCAAGCCCCCAACGAGATGGATTGGTGCAGTATCAGCAGCCATGGGTACAGCCTAACAACATTTGTGTAGATGGCGTTGTTTTCTTGTTCGTACACAGGACCACTACGAGTCACAGTGACTCGATGGCACGCAGCAACAACAACATGTATCCGAATGACATCACCGGTACCTCACAACAACACCAAGTCCGAACCACTGCATCTGGGAGCGTGACCTTGTGAGGAAATAGGGTCTTTGCAGATGTTGTCCGTTAGGCTCACGCGACCTCATACATGAGCAGGATGGACCCTAAATCCAATGGCTAGTGTCCGTACCAGAGAGGAGAAGAGACACATTAGAAGAGGCTGTTGATGAGGAAGGCAGAGGCTGGAGTGATGTGGCCACAAACCAAGGAATACCAAGTCACCAGAGCTCAAAGAAACTTTCATGGACTGAACAGCATGCCCTCAAAATATGTGTCGATTTGGATGGGCTATGGTCCTCAGTGGTTTGGTCTTTCTGTGATGCCGGGACCATCCCTATGGTGTGGTCTGATGGGACCATCCTGGTCCGATGTAAAGGGATTAGGGCAGAAGCAATACCCTCACTCACGGCACAGTCCCGACCCAATGTCAGGGGAGTCTCCAGGGGCGTGGTCTGCACCACCTTTTACCTTACAAGAGCTGCGAGGAGAGAGAAGCGAGCAGAGAGGCATCCACTACCGCCAAGGAGGAAGAGCCGTGAGTGGAGCACATTCTTTGGGCCCAGAGTCCCAGGGCTGAGAACCTCCGAGACCCAGCGGAAGATCGATGTCTACACACATGTTGATCTTCAAGGAGTGCTGGGCCCACAGATGTTGGAAGGAGCCCAGGACCTGCCCCCAGGGCACACACACAGAACCTTCCCCGAGACCTGGAGCCCTGAATTGGGCTTCACATCTCTCAAACTGTGAGGAAATAAATTCCAGTTTGTCAAATGTCTCCTTGTGGCACCTCTGCTAAAGCAGCACTAGAGAACGCAGGCAGAATTCCAGGAGAATGCAACCCCCTTCGCAGGGAGCAGACCCCTGGCCTCCAGAACCTCGAGAGATGACTTTGGTTATTTTAAAGTCCTCAGCAGCAGTTCAGGACCCTCACCTGGTGCCTTTAGCTGTGGCCCTTCTGTGAAGTGGGGGAACCACCACCACCCGCTCTGTGTTGTCCAAAAACTTAATGATGTGACAGCATATGGGGGAGCCTGGTGTGTTGCTGCTAGACTTGGGGGCTGGAAGCTGCAGCCTGCTGCACCTGGGCGGGCACCTGAGAGGCACGTACCTGTTGGAGAAGGGGATGTGGGAGGGAGTGCAGTAGCTGTATTGATCCATTATGTGTGTGAAGCTTTCCTGGTGCTCAGCCAGCGATGGGGACCCTCGCCACACGAACTGCAGTTCCTGTAAGTGGAGGGGTGGGGTCAGCATGAGCCCCCCCAGCCCAAACACACTCTCCCCTCTGACACTCTTGTGGCTCACAGACAAGGTCTCCACCCCCGCTGAGCAAGCTCTGGGAGGGCCTCATGCTCATTCAGCCCACTCCTCTACAGGGAGGGCTCTGCCAGCAGGGCTCATCCAGCTCTGCTTGGATGCCCCTAGGACGGGGAACTCATCATCTACACCAAATAACAAAGCTATTTATTTGTTGTTGTTTAGGACATCCAGAGCAGAATATATACAGGCTCAACAGTTTCTACATGTCCTGGTCTGGCATTGTGGGATAAACACTGGACTGTAAGGTTGTTTGACCCACAGATTCGGCAGTTCAAACTCACTAGCCACTCCTCGGAAACACTATACAGGGTTGCTATGAGTCAGAAGCGACTTGATGGTTGTTGTTGTTGTTAGGTGCCACCTAGTCGGTGCCGACTATAGTGACCTTTATGCACAGCAGAACGAAACACTGCCCGATCCTGGGCAAACCTCACTACTGTTGTCACACTTGAGTCCATTGATGCTACCATTTGGCCAACCCATCTTGTTGGGGGTCTTCCTCTTTTTCTCTGACCCTCCATCTTACCAAACATGAGATCCTTCTCCAGAGACTGCTCCCTCCTGACAATATGTCTGAAGTATAAGAGACGAAGTTTGGCCATCCTAGCCTCCAAGGAGCACTCTGGCTGCACTTCTTCCAACACAGATCTGTTTGTTCTTTTGGAAACCCATGGCACTTTCGATATTCTCCTCCAACACCATAACTCAAAAGATTGATTCTTCTACGGTCTTCCTTACTCACTGTCAGCTTTCGCATCCATATGAGGTTATTGAGAATACCATGGCTTGGGTCAGGCTCACCTTAGTCCTCAAGTTGACATCTTTGCTCTTCAACACTTTAAAAAGTTCCTGTGCAGCAGATGTGCCCAATGCAATACGTCATCTGATCTCTTGACTGCTGCTTCCACGAGTGTTGATAGTTGATCCAAGAAGAATGAAGTCCTTGACAACTTCAATCTT
>NW_006408990.1:1037771-1041917 GCF_000296735.1 Chrysochloris asiatica | reverse complement strand
AGTAGAACCCTCCAAGGGTGGGGCTGGGGTGCCCACTAGCTCAGGTACCCCTATAGTCACCCGAATGTAGGTGTGCAGACAGCAAGGGACCAATGAACAGCTACCAAAAGAAAAGAATGTCCACACCTTTATCTCAGCGGTTCTGCCAGGCATCTGTGGCCGCTCAGATCCTTTCCCCCACGTGGTCTCACCCAAGATGGCGGCTCCTGGAGCAGCCGAGTGTCCTGGACTAGAAAGCAATAGATTTCTTGTTTCTGTCACAAATTCCCCCAGCTGTGAGCCTTCCAACCTTCTAAGTATTCCTTTCTATGTGGTTCAGAGCTCTGGGACCAGCCCCTGAGCCTGCTTGGTCGGGTATTCTGTGTTGTTGTTGGCGGAGCTCTCTGCTATACGTCCACCTGATCCGCCATCTGGTTTGTTCTCTTCTCTTCTAGTCAATTCTTAACAGCTCTAATTGTTACACAGTTGGGATAAGATCCTGGCTGTCACCTACTGGCTGGTGCCAGGATCTCTCTCTGTGACGTTTCTGCACGTGGAAGTGGACGGTGACCAGGGGTAGGCATGTGTATGGCAGAGTAGTGGTGGACAGGATGACTTCCCTTGCCTGAGCCCACACCCGCTCTATAAACTGTCACCCCCCAGGACTAGAGTGTCCCTGTGGGGCAGGGTACTTACCTTCTGGGGCCCTCATCCTCCCATCTGGAAAACGAGGGTAACTTTGACAGTGCGGTCTCCTGGGGCTGCTGTGAGGACTGTAGGGAGGTGACTTTTCCCCCACCTGCCTGTGACAGCTGACACTCCTGGCCCCTCACCACGTGGGAGTCTCATCTACTGAGTAAGGGTCTGTCCTACCTCCTGGCAGGGCCCCAGGAGGACTCGGCCCCAGCAGACAAAGGCTCTGGATGCAGAGGAGTCCACGCTGGGCTGAGTGTGGTAGGAAGTCCAGCGTGTGGGCAGCACATCCTGCAGGTGTCCATGACTGTTTGAACCTCCTGCCCACCCTGGACCACATGTGGGCTTTCTCAGTGAGTGGGACCAAGTGGCATATTGGTAATGTCCCTCACCTGGGCCTCCTGCATGGCCTCCTTCTGGTCATAGTCGATTCGGGAGATGAGATGGGCATCAAAGCCGGCCAGGGCAAACAGCGTGGGAGTCGTGGCAGATGCCCCAAAGGGGTCGACGTGCCAGGAGAAACGTGGCCGGATCCCGAATGTCTCGTAGAGAAAGCCATGTCCCTCTGTAAAGAGACCACCACTTCACTCACCCGGGGCTCCTGCCCAACCAGCCAGGGACAACAGGTATGCACTTGGACAGGCAGACAAAAACGTCGGGGTGAACTCAAACAAGTGCCACCACGGAGCCCCGAATGTCATGGATAGGACAAGGGTACAGGAAGACCAAGTGTGCCCAGAACTTGGGCACATTCTCCTTCAGAGTTGACCATAGGAGGGGTGGCGTGGTGGACGGGTCATGAGAGCAGGGCAGTAAAGACCACAGCCTTCAGTACAGAGTGCCCCTCAATGTGGAGAAAAGGAAACTCCTCACCACTGGACCAATAAATAACATCGGGATCAATGGAGGAAAAATTAAAGTTCTCAAAGACTTAATTTGGCTTGGATCCACAATCAACACTCATGGAAACAGCAGTAAAGAACTCAAACCATGTAGTACATTAAGCAAATCTACTACAGAAAACCTCTTCAGAGCATTCAAGAGCAAAAATGTCAGTGTGGACTAAGGTGCAACTGACCCAAACCATGGTATTTTTTGTAGCCTCACATGCATTCAAAAGTTGCACAGTGGGTAAGGAAGACGGTAGAAGAATTGATGCATTTGAGCTAAGGTGTTGGAGGAGAATATTAAGTTTGTTGCCAGAGAGCAAACAGATCTGTGTTGGAAGAAGTACAACTAGAATGTTCCTTAGGATCCAGATGGCCAGACTTCATCTCTCATGCTTCAGACCTATTATGAGGAGGAACCAGTCCTTGGAGAAGGAATATTGTTTGGTAAAGTAGATCAGTGAAAAGAAAGACTCTCAATGAGATGGAACGGCACTGTGGCAGCAAGGATTGTGAGCATGTGCAAGACTGGGCAGTGTTTTGTTTGTTGTGCGCAGGCTCGCTCTGAGTGGTTATTGACTCCATGGCACCTAACAACAACAATTCAGGCTTTCGGGCGCTCTGGTACACAGCACTGCAACTGAGGTGTTTAACGACAGAAACAACTGTCCTCTCTTTTCTTTTGTTAACACATCCGCTGTGGGTATCAGAGCACGTGGCCTTCCAGTCAGACTACCCAGCCTCCCTTGCAACAAATGGAAGTCACATGTCTTTATTTTGGCCAATGGTATGAGAGCAGAATGAAGGACTGCCTCCATTGGACGCCATGTGACTAAGTTCTGGCCAATAGGATGCAAGTAACAGTGATACTATACTTCTCCCAGCCTCCCCTGTGATCCAGAGGCCAATGAGATATGTATGAGCTGAGGTGACTGGCTAGTTCTCCATCGGGCTCTCAAAAAGACTTTTCCTCCGTTCCCTGGCTGAAATGGCCCACTCAGTGGGCTGGGCCAGTTCTGACCACAGGACCGGGCAGCACCCTAGGGTGGTAGAGAGGAGTCACCCATGGTGGCTGTAAGGGCAGACAGCCCTCTCCGAGAGGCTGGCATTGGTCTTCGTTCCTCACAGAGAATGTGTGCGGGGAAGGGGACCACAGGGGCGGAGGGGGACCGGACAGGAAGCGTGGTGTGCTCCGAGGAGTCAGCGGAGAGAGCTGGGACTACAATGACTACTCAGATGAGGGTCAGCAGGACACGGCTGACATGTGATCTCTTCACTCAGCCCGGAGCCTCTGGCCCCACGTCTCTCATTCTGCCAAGACCCTCTGAGACCCCAGCTGAGCTCTCTCCTGCTTCAGGACTGGGTTTGGTGAGGGGTTGTCCCAGCTGCTGCCGCTGTCCCTGGCCTTGCTGAAACCCGAAGAGTGTAAGTTTCTGTCCCCTTGTGGCAATTCTATTAGAACAGCCTTAGAGAACGGAGATTCCAGGGTCAGGGTGTTATGACCAACAGAGCAGGACACGCACCGGTTCATGGCTGCAGACCCCACACCCACACAGCCTGGCTGAATGGGATATCCCTGGCTGGGGTCCCCACTACCAGGGCCTTCAGATCCCCAGTTCCAGCCCAGCTGGAGGCCCCAGGGGCACTGTGTACAGGGCTGTGCGGTTGGACCTGTGAGCTGTAGGATCTGGTCATCAATGTGGGTCACAGCCTCGTCATGCATGACCTGGCCTCCGAGGACAAACTCCAGGCGTTGTGTGTCCAAGAGCTGGCGGACCTTAGATGGACAGGCAGAGAGAAAAGGAGTCAGGCCACAGCCCTGGGACCAGACCTGTCCCCACAGAGCTCCTGACCCGCCATGATGTGATTGTCTCAGACCCCGCATTGTAAGCGCCCACCTCTACCAGCACCCGGACACCAGTCAGCACCGAGACCCCCTGTCTACACCAGCACTCAGACATTACAGGCTCCTGACATGAAATCTATTGGTATTTAAGTTTCACTCTGTATTTATTCCCACGGTCTTTGCAGCAAACACTCTGCAAAATTGCTCTGCTGGATCTGGATAGAGCAGGTGGGTGGGAGACGACGCTGATACAATGCTAGGATTTTGTTGTGAGTGGTTAACAGTGTTAACTGTGATTGTAAACACAAGCCATCTTAGAAGCCAGGCAGGGGCTGGGGGAGTTGGCTCTCTACCATCCAGAAGGGGTCAGCATGTCCTTTGGACCCCAAACCCCTGAGCACGGCCCCTCTTCACCACAGGGCCGGAAGCTGTGATTCTATAGAAGCAGCAGAACCGAGAGCCAGAGCAGCGTCAGAGCAGCGTCAGAGAGCGTCAGAGCAGTGTCAGAGCAGCCCCAGCCTCTGCTGCAAAACAAACTGAGTGACTGGCAGGTGGGGAGGAAGGGACCTCCAGGCACTTAATTGGGGAAGCTAGGTTTTGTGCCCATTCCAAAGAGAGGTGACCTAACGGAATGCAGAAATAATCGGATGATCTCTTTGATATCCCACGTGAGTAGTTTTGCTAAAGGTAATACAGAAACGGCTGTAAGCATACATTGACAGAGAACTTCCAGAGGTTCAA
>NW_006408990.1:1017462-1036814 GCF_000296735.1 Chrysochloris asiatica | reverse complement strand
GGTCAGAGAAAAAGAGGAAGACCCCCAACGAGATGGATCAGCCAGGTGGCATCATTGATGGACTCAAGCGTGGCAGCGGTATGGCACCTGACAACAACTCATGACTTGATGTATTATTTTTATAATCAGCAAATGGGGGAGAGAAGGTTGAATGTTGTCTAGAAACAGTGAGGCACAAAAAGCCCTCATGCCCCTCAGAGATTATATTTTGGTTTATTTCCTGATGGTGCAGTATCAGTTGTTCATTTACTTTACATGTGTTGAATAAGGAACTCTCTGGGTCCTAGGGTTGTAGGGAATAAGGAATAGAGAGGTTCTTGTCCAAGTCTTACTACCAACCTCACTACCACCACTGTCACCATCACCTCCACCTCCCAAATTACTACCACCCACACAACCACCATCACTATGACCAACATCATCATTACCACCACCTCCATCACCTTCACTATGACCATCATCATCATTACCATCATCACCATCTCTATGACCATCATCATCACTACTATGACCACCATCATCATCATCATCACCCTCACTATGACCATCATCATCATCACCATCATCACCCTCACTATGACCACCGTCACCATCATCATCACCATCATCACCCTCACTATGACCACCGTCACCATCATCACCCTCACTATGACCATCATCATCATCATCACCTCCATGACCATCACTACTATCACCTGGATAGTAACTGTGCTGAGGAAGGTGGGTCCTGGGGTGTATGCTATTCTGGGTGCTCACACACTTCCATCCTTGAGGGGGCTGTTCTAGTGGGGAATCAACCGCTCTGTAGTCATGGATGTGGCTGGTAGGCAGATCTGAAGGATGCAACTCTGTCCACTCCCAATGTACAGGGGCTTTCTACCCTCATGGTCTGGAACTCCCAAGGGCAGAGGAGGGAAGCGGTCGGGGGCCTCAGGGTCCTGGTAGTGCCCACCACCTCCACCAGCACTCAGGAGGTGGCCAGAGCTGCACCTTTCTAGAACAAGCGAGGCAGCCCGGATCCCGGAGTCTCTCTCGGGTGTGGGGCTATCCTCTCCATTCTAAGTAAGCCGTGGGGTCCACGGGCAGCTGCTCACCTGGCGTTTCTGCGTGTCCGAGGCGACGTTGTCCCACCACAGCCGGAAGAATTCCTGCTCCACTATGATGAAACGGCGCTGCGGCCCTCGGCTCAGCTCCTCCACCACAGAGCTGTAGACGTTGGCAGCGTATGCCCGCATGCTCTCCTGGGGAAGGGTCACCAAATACCAGTCCTGAGGACCCACGGGAAAGATGCACTGCGACAGAATGCTCAATGAGGACCAGGCACGGGGAGATATGCTCCCCTGAGGGGCAGCACAGGGCACGAAGAGATATGCTCCCCTCCCGGGGGACAGCAGAGGGCACGGGGAGACATCGGGGATGGGGGCAGCAGAAGGCACAGGACACGTGCTCCCTGTGCCGGGGTGGGGCAGACAGGCGTAGCAGGGGTCCTGCGGTGGGAAGGGGGATTGTAGGGCTGTACAGGCATGGCCCAGTGACCACAGAGGGAGCCCCCGGCTAGCAGTCCGGTTTCCTTTCTGTTTTGAATTTCGGGATCTGCAGCAGCTGAGAAGCAGGAGGTCAGATGGCACAGGGTCATTCCCCAGTGATGCTGGCCAGGAGCTGCCCTCTCGGGCCTCAGCTTCCCCTTCTCTAAAGTGGGCAGTAGCACACGTCCACCTCTTAGCAACTGGAGCTGACCCTCAGCATCCAAGTCTCCCCTGTTGCTCAGTAATGGGATCTAGAGCCACAGGGGTCCTAAGGGGTGGCAGAGAAGTGTTCCCTGAGGCCTGGGTAGCAGCCCTGAGGCCGGAGGGAGCAAGGCTCCTTGGGTCTCACTTGTCTCTCTTCATTCACCACAACGATTCATTCAACAGCCCGCACAGGCCCGAGGAACAAGGTCAACAAAATACGGGATGTCTGGTTATCCATAGAGACCACCGCTCAGGGACATGCAGGATGGAGGGGTGGTCTCAGAGAGGGGATCCGGAAGGGGCACATCCTAAAGGGAGAGAGGGCTGAGGTCTCTGAGAGGAATGTTTGGCAGAACAACCAGTGCAAAGGTCCTGGGGCAGCGGAGGAAGAGCAGGAGGTCAGAGTGGCTTCAGCCAGTGAATTGGGGAGGGACAGGAGAGACTCTACTGCCTGAGGGGTTGCCGGGACTAGAGGTACGCGAGTTGATTCTACTAGTGGGGGGCATAGGCTAATGGAAGTGGAGGTCTCCCTTGCTTCTCTCATTCCAGGGGTGGAGGAGATCACGAAGGCAGCCTTGGCTGGGTTTTCTAGAATTCTGAGGTGGCCCCTGTGCCAGTCCATCTGACAATCTGACCTCCCTACCTCAGCCCTGGTGCATGGAGAACATGCATGGTTCTTGTCGCTCCCAGTGGGGAAAACCAGTAAGTCCAGGGGCAGGGTCTATGGCCCAGGTGCTGAGCCCAACCAGCCAAGCCAGGGCCACTGTCTGGACTGGCTTCCGCCTACAAGGGGACTCTGCCCAGCAGCTGATCTCATGTGACCTGAAGCCAGCCCCACCCTCCTGGGGGCCTACCACTGCCACCCCACATGGGGGCCCCTAGTACAGGGTTCTCACCCTCTCTCCAACCCGGAACACAGCAGCCATTCAATCCAAGTCTCACCCAACAGAAGAGGAAGCCGAGGGTCAGGGAGGACGCAAGTCTTGAAGGGTTCCCCAGACTCCACCACCTCCAACCTTGCCCTCAGGGATGGGGAAACTGAGGCTTGGAGCATGAAGTGACCAATCCAAGGTCAGTTTGTCAATCAGCTGAGGCAGATTCCGGCTGGAACCCAGGCTGACCCTTCATTCTCGGGTTTGTTGTTGTTATGTTTCCGAGGCTGTAAATCTTTACAGGAGCAGAAAGCCTCATCTTTCTCCCACGGAGAAGCTGGTAGTTTCGAACTGCTGACCTTGGGGTTAGCAGCCCGATTCGTAACCACTACGCTATTCTCAGGTGGCTGGGTGCAAATACACAAGACGATGCCCGCAGGTTAGAGACTGCAGCTCTGGGACGTGGGGGCGCAGGCGGCCACCTACCTGGACCGTGTAGACCCAGCCCACGTCCATGTGACTGTGGGGCACCACAAAGGCCCGGATGGGGTCCGCGGGCTGGACCCCCGGCGGTCGCAGCAGCACGAGCAGCGCAGGCAACCAGCGCAGCAGCCCCATCACGCGGGATCCGCAGTGCCGTAGGCGCGGGCTGAGCGCTGGACTCGCTTCCGGGTCCGCCGGGTTGGGGCGGGGCGGCGGGACCACGGGGACGGGGCACCGCCCCCGGGACAGCATGGAGGGGCTGGGCGGCCCAGGCCGCTGGCTGGAGCTCTGGCTCCGCCCTTATGCCCCGGATTGCTAGTCTTTTGGTGCGTCCTAGGGGCCAGACGGAGTCCTGGTGGAGTGCAGTGGTTTAATGCACTGGACCAGAAGGTCGGTTTGAACCGCAAGGTCGATGGTTCAAATTCACCAGCCACTCCTGGGAAACTCTATACAAGGTAGCTATGACTCGGAACCGACTGGATGGCATTAACAGCAACACCAGGAGCCAAATCCCAAATGCCACCTTCTCCGGGAAGTCTGCCAGATTTCTCCCAGCCTCTCCCCGTGCGCGTCCCCTGTTGCTACTTGCGTGTCACCCCTCCCCCCAACCTCCACCTCCAGACTCGGCTCCCTGCTGCTTTGTGGCCCAGGTCCACTTCTCCTCGCATGCCTTCCTGGTGCCCTGGTCCATCCATCTGGTGTGCCCCTCCATGGTTCATGTCCACCCCTATGTGTCTCCATGGTCTTGTCCACTCCCCTGTGTGGACCCATGGCCTTGTCCACCCCTACCCCCCGTGTGTGCTCCCTTGTGGCCCTCGTCCATCCCTGTGTGCCCGCATGACCCTCATCCACTCTTCTCATGTGACCCCTCCATTGGTCTCGTCTACTCCTTGTATACCCCCCACGGCCCTCAGCCACACACCTGTGTGTCCCCCCCTTGGCCTCATTTGCCCCTTGTCTGCTGCCCCCAGGATACTTGTCTACACCTCTCTTGTGCTCCCATCTGAGCTTGTCATGGGGATTGTTGGCCCTGCTTCAGTCTGCCTGGGGATTTGAAAATTAGATCTGGGCTGTAGGTGGTGACCTAAGGCAGGGACTGTGGCCTTGAAGGGTCAGCTCAGGGCCCAGAAGATGAAACGGTGAGGAGAGGAGAGTGAGGTGAGAATGTGGAGGGAGGAGGGGAGAACAGGGCCTCTCTGATCTTCCTAGAGGACAGGGGTCAGCGGGTTTGGCTATACTGCTGGACACATGTTGGCGTTCTCCAGGGGGTCCAAGCTTTGGTCCTGACCCTCACCCTGCTGGCATCCTTGGAGCCCGCTCCTTCCCCCAAAGTCCCAGGCTTTACTCATTTCCCTGAAGTTCTAGTCCAGATGTAGATGGTGTTTACTAACCTCTGGTCCTTGGGCCCACTTCCGACCCCTAAAGTTCCAGGCCAGGTGTGGAGGTGCTCTCCAGCATCTGCTCTGGAGCTAGAGGGTCAGAGTTGATACTCAGGTCTGGTCAGTTTTCCACAGAACACAGCAGGTTGTCTGTTTCTCCTGCTGTTGTCCTTGGTTGGTGTCCAGCTGACTCCAAGTCACGGTCACCGCAGGTGTGCTGTGTACAATAGCAGCTCAGAAGATGTTGGAAAGCGGATTGCCGGGTCCTTCTCCTGAGAGGCTTCTGGAGGGTTTGAAAATGCCAACCTTTGAGCCAATAGCTCACTTTTGTTCAGCAGTTCCTTCCAGGCAGCCTCCTGGACGTTTTATATGTATGAACCCATTCTCAGTAACTGCATGTGCCAGGAAGGATTACTGTCCCGTTTTACAGATGACAGCCAGACATATAACCCGCCCCAAACCTCACAGTTAATCAAAGGCAGAGCCAGGGCTCAAACCACACACAGCGTTGAGGTGTCCCTGTCCTATGGAGGGTACAGAATTACAGAATGGTGGCTCTGTGGTCGGCTGCCCACTGCAGACCTCCTCTTCTGTGAGGTGTGTTCCTGGGTCCATGGGAGGCTCTGGGGGCACCAATCTGGAGGACATCAGTAGCCATGCCACGAGACCATTCAAGCAGCTGGTGGTGAGGTCCATCTGGAACTGTGTGGAGCTCAGACCTCCCACCCACTACGACAGACCCCAAACCAGCTTCAACCAGCTGAGCCACTCTCGAGCTGTAATTCTTTACAGGAGTAGTCCAGTGATTGCTCTACAGTGCCACCAAAGCTCCCTGCTTTGACCCATTGTTGTTAAATACCATTGAGTTGGTTCTGACAAATAGTGACCCTGTATGGGGTGTCTGAGGAGCAGCTGATGGGTTTGAAACGCTGACCTTGTGATTCGCAGTCCAGTGCTGATCCACAGCGCCACACCAGGAGTCCCTTTGGCCTGTGGAGTTTCTCAAATACAAAAGTATTCGTTATAACTTGCTGAATGATCTCTCACAGCTGGCAACAGAAACATCGATGTTGACCAGAAACTGCCCAGTGGCGCCCTCTTCAGGTGACACTCAGGATATTTGCCCCACCAGGCCACACCTGCCATATGTGCCATGCCAGCTTTACTGTGGTTCCCCTCTCCCCAGTTCTGGCTCCCAGAGAAGTACTGGAGGAGGGGGCAGTCCCATCTGCCACGTGGTGTGGTGGTTTCAGTCCCTCAGTGGGCTCTGGGTCTGGAAACTGGCTCAGAGCTGGGGAACAGACAGGGAGTCTGACCTCTCAGGGCTGCTGCCTTCAGCTTCCCATCACCCATCCTTGGAGTCTTCTGAGAGCCAGACTGGGGTTTCCTAGCAACCATCTATAGCTCTCAGCTTTCCTGACAGCTATCGCAGGGATCCTGTTCCTGGGAGCTGGTAAAGCCACCTGCCGCCTTCAGTCCTGGCTCAGAAGACAGTCTTGGGGCTGCTCGGTCCTGCACCGTCCTCAGTTCAAGGCCACGTCTGCATGCAGAGCTGCAGTTGCTGTTCGTCTATCTCACGGAGGGCTTCGCGGGGTTTTGCGTAGCTTAGTGGTTACGAATTGGGCTGTGAACCGCAAGGTCAGCAGTTCGAAACTACCAGCTATTCCACGGGAGAAAGAGGAGGCTTTCTGCTCCTGTAAAGACGTACAGCCTCGGAAATTCTGTACAGTGTCGCTATGAGTCAGAACCGACTCCACGGCACATACCCACCGCCACAGCTTCATCAACCACAATGCCATTTCCTAAGGACTGCTGTTTGCTGACAATGTGTCCAAAGTGAGCAAGACAGAGTCTCTTCAGCCTCACTGCTGAGGTGCATTCTGGCTGTACAAGGGGGCTTCAAATGGCATGAAAAAATGATGAATATTGCCCTTGAACTTTTTGAAGCCCCTTCACGTTTCTTGTACAATTGATTTGTTCATTCTGCTTCAGTCCTTGTTGGTGTTAAGTGCTGTAGGGTTTCCAAGGAGTGGCTAGTGGGTTTGAACCACCGGCCTTGTGCTGACAGCCCATGGTGTATTCAATATTCTTTGTCAACACCACAGTTAGAACACACAAATTCTTATCTTCCGTCTCCTCAGGAAACACCCACTGAGTTCCAACCATGCCAGCTCTGTGCTGGATGCAGAGGGACAGGGGACAGGAGGTGCTACTGCTCGGGTGCCCTCTGGGTGGGACAGGCCATGGATGTGGGGACACTGCTCACAGCAGAGGAAACTGGGCTGGTGCCGCAGGGGTGGTTCCTGGGGAAACTTGGAGACCTTCCTGGAGGAGGCAGAGAGAGGGCCAGAGGCTTAGAGGGCACAGGGAACAGGGTGGGCATGGTCCTGGGTGGGGTGTGTGTGGGTAGGGTGCTTGGGAGACAGCCACTAGGTTTTTAAATGGAGGGACGAGGGTCTGGGAGCAGAACCAGGCAAGGTGGGTGGTCCACCCTCAGCCTGGTCCTATGGGTACTGATGTCTTAGTGCCACAATGGCGACATTTGGGGTGTTCATGTGGGCCAAGGCAGCTGAGACCTGAGGTGGATCACTCTCGGGGTACCCCCTCTCCACCTGTCAGGCTCTGACCCTGAGATGGACACCATGGGGGTTAGAGAGGGCCCCTCCCCCCCCATCATGCAGGGTCCAGCTTGGGGAGAATTGGGGGATCTCAGGGATAGGGGCACACAAAGGGTCTCGGACACTGCCCATAGTCCGGAAGCTGAGACCACCTTAGCCACTTACTGGGGCCCTGGGGGAGCAGTGGATTAAATGCTGGACTGCCAGCTAACCCAAAGGTCAGTGGTCTAAACTCACCAGCTGCCACTGGCTTCCCTAAAGGTTTGCAGTCGGGGAAACCCTCGGGCGGCTGTTCTCTGTCCTTCAGGGGCATGTGAGTCAGAATGCACTGACTGCAGTGGGTTTGGGGGTTTGGGGGTTTGGTTGCTGACTTTACCTGAATCCCCGCCTTCCCACCCACCCAGCCAGCCTCAGTTTCCCCTGAGATGAAAATCCCAGGGACGGGTCTGTGGCACGTAAGGAGGTGGCTTGAATCTGGCTGGGCAGTGTGGACAGCTGGGTGCGTGAGCTTCTTAGTCCAGCACCCACACTGCATGAACCCCACATCCCACATCTGTACCCCCGCCCACATTGCATGAACCCCACATCCCACATCTGTATCCCCGCCTACACGCATGAACCCCACATCCCACATCTGTACCCCAGCCTACACGCATGAACCCACATCCCACGTCTGTATCCCCGCCTACACGCATGAACTCCACATCCCACGTCTGTATCCCAGCCTACACGCATGAACCCCACATCCCACATCTGTATCCCAGACTACACTGCCTGAACCCCACATCCCACATCTGTATCCCCGCCTACACGCATGAACCCCACATCCCACATCTGTATCCCCGCCTACACGCATGAACCCCACATCCCACATCTGTATCCCCACCTACACACATGAACCCCACATCCCATATCTGTATCCCATCCTACACGCATGAACCCCACATCCCACATCTGTATCCCAGCCTACACACATGAACCCCACATCCCACATCTGTATCCCAGCCTACACGCATGAACCCCACGTCCCATATCTGTATCCCCTCCTACACGCATGAACCCCCACATCCGACGTCTGTATCCCCGCCTACACGCATGAACCCCACATCCCATATCTGTATCCCATCCTACATGCATGAACCCCACATCCCACATCTGTATCCCAGCCTACACGCATGAACCCCACATCCCACATCTGTATCCCCGCCTACACACATGAACCCCACCCACATCCCACGTCTGTATCCGGTGTGCAGGGCTGGGGGCGGGAGCATGAGGCCTCACTGGGAGCCATTTCCTTGTGTAAACGTAGACGTGGGCCTACCTGGCTGGGGGCTCCCTTCTGGGGGTTGAGGGAGAAATCGTGGGCATCGGGGTCTGTGGTCGGAAAGTGTTTCCAGTGCTGGACACGCACAGATGTCTGGTCAGGGCAGCTATGCCTGTGACCCTTACCCTGTGACACCCTTGTTCTGTGACCCCCTGTTTTGTGACCCCCACAACGCTGTGACATTACAAAGGCAGCACTGAGGTGGTTGGTGCCCTTTGTGGCTTTGTCACTATGACAATATTCTCTTCAGGGTTCTCCCGAGCATGCTTCTCCCCAAACAGTACGATCACCCCAACACTATGGGCCAGGCGGGCCAGTGGTCTTGCTGAGCACGGTGCTCACCAGGCCCCAGCTGGGGTTACGCTGCCTCCTTGAGACCAGGGCCAGAGAGAGCAGGATCCTCACACAAGCAAGGACAGAAGACCTCCAGCTCATTTCCGCCTGTGAGCCATTGGAGTTCATTTTTATGGAGTTAATAAGTATACACTTACAAAGGAGCTCTGGTAGCGTAGTAGTTATGAATTGGGCTGCTAATCTCACGGTCAGCAGTTTGAAACTACCAGCTGTTCTGTGGGAGAAAGATGAGGCGTTCTGCTCCCATGAAGATTTACAGCCTCGGAAGCCATGTCCAGGGTCGCTATGAGTCGGAACCGACTCCACGGCACATAACAACAACAACGACAACAATATACTTACAGGCTTTTTTTGTGTATGCATATCATGCCATGGATTGAATGTGTTGAACCTTCAAATATGAGAGACTGCTTAGAAATCGAAGGTTTCTTTTTTATGTCAAAGAGGTTATAATCCAGTTTTTCAGGTTATTTGCTTGAATATGTACGTAAGATGACAGACAGCACACAACCGTGACATGCTCCATCCCTGTTTCAAACCACTTGCTGTCCCCTTGCCCTGTTTGAACGACTTCCTCTTGGTCTCTGGGTCGGTTCTGTACAAGCAAGATAAAGTGTTCTGGAATTCCAATTCTTCGCAATGCTATCCATAACTTGTGATGATCCACACAGCTAAATACTTTCACGGAGTTGAAAAAACACAAGGAAATGACTTTGTGGTATTCGCTGCTTTGGGCCAAGATCCATCTGATAGTAATAATATTCCTTACTCCATGTCCATTTCTGAATCCGGCTTGAACTTCTGACAACTCCCTGCTGGTGTAGGGCTGTAGTCATTTAAAAATTATCTTCAGCAAAATTTTGCTAGCTTTTGATATTAATGATGTTGTTATTAGGTGCCATTGAGCGGGATCTGACTCATAACGACCCTATACACAACAGAATGAAACACTGCCTGGTCCTGGGACAACCTCACAATTGTTGTTATACTTGAGCCCATTACTGCTGCCACTGTGCTAGTCCATCTCATTGGGGGGTTTTCCTATTTTTCACTGACCCTCCACTTTACCAAGCATGATGTCTTTCTCCAGGGACTGGTCCCTTCTGATAATACGTCCGAAGTATGAGAGACAAAGTCTGGCCATCCTGGCTTCCAAGGCGTATTCTGACCGTACTTCTTCCGACACAGATTTGTTTATTCTTTTCGAAGTCCATGGTACTTTTATCATTATTCCCATACACCATAACTCAATGCATCAATTCTACGGTCTTCTTTATTCATGGCTCAACTTCCACATGCATTCGAGATTACTAGAAATACCATGGTCAGGTGCACCTTAGTCCTCAAACTGACATTTTGCTTTTGAGCACTTAGAATCACACTTGCCTAATATAATACATCATTTGATCTCTGGACTGCTACTTTCATGAGTGTTGATTGTGGATCCAAGCAAAATGAAGTCTTTGATGTATCATGTCTCCATTTATCATAATGTTATTTATTGACCCAGTGGTGAGGATATTTGTTTTCTTTATGTTGAGATGTAACCCATACCGAAGGCTGTGGTCTTTGATCTTCATCAGTTAGTATTTTAAGTCCTGTTCACTTTCAGCAAACAAGGTTGTATCATCTGCATATCGCAGGTTGTTAATGAGTCTTCCTCCAATCCAGATGCCACGTTCTTCTTTATATAATACAGCTTCTTGAAATATTTGCTGTGCACATAGACTGAAGAGTATGGTGAAAGACTATAACCCTGGTGCACACCTTATACTGATTTCAAACCATTCGGTGTCTCCTTGTTCTGTTCAGACACCTGCCTCTTGGTCGATGTACAGGTTCCTTATGAACACAATGAAGTATTCTGGAGTACCCATTCTTTGCAGTGTCATCCATAGGTTGTCATAATCCCCAAAGTTGAAAGTCTGAAATAAAGCAGAAGTAACTATCATTCTGGTATTCTGTGCTTCCAGGCAAGATTCATTTATGTCATCAATGATATCCCGTATTCCATGTCCTCGTCTTAATCCAGCTTGAACCTCTGACAGTTCCCTGTCAATGTATGATTATAGCCATTTTTTAGTTATCTTTAGGAAAAAACTTTATTTGCATGCGGTATTATTGATATTGTCTGATGACATCCGCATTCCGTTGGGTCACACCTCTTTGGAATGGGCACAAATATGGATCTCTTCCAATCAGTTGGCCAGGTAGTTGTCTTCCAAATTTCTTGGCTGAGATGAGTGAGTGCCTCCAGTGCCGCCTCACTTTGTTGAAAGATTTTAATTTTATTCCATCAATTCCTGGAGCCTTGTTCTTTGCAAATGTCTTCAGTACACCTTGGACTTCTTCCTTTAGTACCATTTACTCTTGATCATATGCTGCCTCTTGTGAAGCAGTTGAGCATTGACCATTTCTTTTTGGTACAGTGACTCTGTATTTTTTCCATCTTCTTTGGATACTTTTGCATCTTTCAATATTTTGCCCAGAGAATCCTTCAATACTGAAAGTCAAAGCTTGATTTTTTTCTTCAGTTCTTCCACTTTGAGAAATGCTGAGCATGTTCTTCCCTTTTGGTTTTCTAACCCCAGGTCTGTGCACATTTTGTTATAATATTTGACTTTGTCTTCTCGAGATGACTTTTGAAATTTTCTATTCAGCTTTTACCTCCTTATTTCTTCCATTTGTTTTAGCATCTCTATGCTAGAAAGCAAGTTTCAGAGACTCTTTGACATCCATTTTAATCTTTTCCTTCTTTCTTGTCTTCTTAATGACTTTTTGCTTTCTTCCTGTATGATGTTCTTGATGTCATCCCACAACTCTTCTGGTCCTTGGTCTTTAGTGTCTAATGCATCAAATCTGTTCTTCAGATGATCCCTAAATTCAGATGGGGTTATGTTCAAGGTCATATTTTGGCTCTCATGGACTTGTTTTCATTTTATTCAGCTTCAGCCTGAATTTGTATATGAGCAGTTGATGGTCTGTTCCATAGTCTGCCCCTGGCCTGGTTTTGGCTGATGATATGGAGCTTTTCCACCGTCTCTTTCCACAGATGTAGTCAATTAGATTTCTGTGTATTCCATCTGGCGAGGTCCCTGTGTATAGTTGTCTTTTATTTTGTTTAAAAATGTATTTACAATTAAGAAGTCATTGGTCTTACAAAATTCTATCATGCAATCCCCAGCATCATTTCTATCACCAAGATCATACTTTCCAACTAGCGATCCTTCCTCTTTGTTTCCAACCTTTGCATTCCAATTGCCAGTAATTACCAATACATATCTTGAGTGCATGTTCGATCAATTTCAGACTGAAGAAGTTGGTAGAATTCAATTTTATCCTCACTGTCTTTAGTGGTTGGTGCATAAATTTGAATAATAGTGGTATCAACTGGTCTTCCTTGTAGACGCATGGATAGTGTTCTATCACAGACAGCGTTGTACTTCAAGACCAATCTTAATATGTTCTTCTTGATGATGAATGCAACGCCATTCATTTTCAATTTGTCATTCCCGGAATTGTAACCATGTGATTGTCAGATTCAAGATGGCCCATACCAGTCTATTTCAGCTCACTAACGCCTAGGATTTGGGTTTTTATGCATTCTATTTCATTTTTGACTATTTCTAGTTTCCCTAGATCCATACTTTGTACACTCCATGTTATGATTATTAATGGATGTTTACAACTGTTCTGCCTCTTTTTGAGTTGTGCCCCATCAGCAAATGAAGGTCCTGAAAGTTTCACCCCATTCACATCATCACAGGTTCACTGAGGGGCCCATTTTCCGGCACCATAGCTGACAATATTCTGGTGTTAGTCATCATGTTTCAGTATTCAGTATTCTGGTGCTACCTGACAGCGGTCTACTTTTATTCATGAGGTGTTCTGTTACTAAATATCGGAAGCAGTCCGTCTGTCCTTCTTTCTAGTCTCTCTTAGTTCGGAAGCTCAGCTGAAGCCTGACCACCATGGCCAACCCTGCTGACGTTCAAAATACCGGTGACATAGCTTCCAGCATCGCAGCCACACACAAGCCGCACAGTAGGACAAACTGACCGACGAGTGTGGCCTTAAGGGTTAGATTAGGGACTTTACCACATGAGGGATTGTAATGTGTTTTGTTTGGTGCGATCATGTTGTTGTTTTAAGTGTTGTTAGGTGCCATCGAGTCAATACTGACTCAGAGGGACCCAAGTACAGCAGAACGAACCACTGCTTGTCCTGCGCCAACCTCCCAATCATTGCTGCTCAAAGGAGACCCCTAAAATGATGGATCGGCTCAGTGGCAGCAGCAATGTTCTGACTTACAGCGACCCTGTATAGGGTTTCCAAGGAACGACTGGTAGGCTTGAACCGCTGACCTTGCGGTTAGCAGTCCAGTACTTATTCTACAGTGCTACATCAGAATTCCTATTAAAAGTAGGCAAGAGAAAAGGGAAGGATGAAGCAAGCTGGCAGGTTTGGAAAACTGCTCACTGTGTTAAATTCTTTTTGTAAATTAACTCTGGCTCACACAGCCCCTACCCTCAGCTCTTCATATGGACATGGGAGCTCGGAGCTGCTTGTGGTGGTTGGGGGGCGGTGAGAGTGGGGGTGGGGTGGCAACTTTGTCCCTTCTCTTTCTTTTTCCCTCTCTCCTCCTGCCCTCTCCTCTACCTCCTTCCCACCCCCTTTCTGACCTTGGAGTCCCTTACCGCTTCCTGCTGTTTCTCCTCATGGCCACCAGAGGGCGCTTCCATTGCAAGCCTCTGCTACTGGTTTTTGGTCCTGAAATTGAGAAAGAAGGTGGAACACCTTCGGGTTGGTGAGGTCTGGGGGGTCCATCTCTGCCTTCCGTCCCTTTGAAACACAGTTTCACATCCTGTCAATGTTTGACTTTATTATCCTGAGCTCTGGGGCTGACTTTGTGTCACGGAGGTAGGATGAGATGTCTCCTTATTATGAGGTCCCTGTGAGTCAGTTCTGACTCACAGGGACCCCATGTACCATAGCCTGAAACACTGCCGGGTCCTACGCCAACCTCACAATTACTATCACGTCTGAACGTATTGTTGCCGCCGCTGCGTCAGTCCAGCTCATTGGGGGTCTTCCTCTTTTTCGCATGATGTCCTTCTCCAGGTCCCTCCTAATAATATGCTCAAAATACGTGGCATGGAATCTTACCATCTTGGCTTCTAAGAAGAAATCTGGCTGTACTTCTTCCAAGACAGATTTGTTGGTTCTTCTGGTGTTCAGCATCCTTTGCCAACACCATGGTTCACACGCACCGCTTTTTCTTGAGTCTTCCTTATTCATTGTCCAGCATTTGCACACCTGTGAGAATATTAGCATCCTAGGTCATCTGTAACCAAGTTCTGCAGAAAAGGTAGCATTAAAGAACAGACATCCAGCATCCTGTGGTTCTGGAGGTCACATGACCCACCGCTCTCATCAGGCCAGTACCCTGAACAGGGCTTCTGAGGCTGTAAGTCTTCATGAGAGCACAACTCTTCATCTTTCCTCCAAGGAGCAACTGGTGGGTTTGAACTATCGACCTTGCAGTTAGCATTGCTTATCCTGCAGAGCCATCAGGTCTCCTAAACGACTAGGGTCTTGAACCCTAGATACTTGGATGAAAAGTCTGGTGTCCTGCTGACTGAGCTATCTGGCCTCACTTCTGGAGGTTACAAGTGCAAACACAAGGTGCTGTCTCTGAATCTTCCTCTCTGGGTTTCCTGTTTGCATTCACCTTTCTTTCCTATCCCTTCCTGACCTGAGCTTTAAACAAAATGCTGCCCTTTGACCTCATGTGGCTGAAATTTCTGAGGAGTACACTCCTTCCTGGTGTGAGTTTTCACTCTGTTGGTTGTCTGAGGACAGACCCCTTGGGGGGAAGGGACCACAGTCTCGGGGTTCTGCAGACCTCTCTTGACCTTGACCTCTGACCACACCCTGACCTTAAGTAGCTGCCCTGAATGCATCCACAAAGCACTGAGTGCCCAGTCCCGGGACCACCCGTGCTAAGTCTGCGATAGCTACTGTGGTCCAGCGGGCCTTTCCCGCGTCAGTGCGCATGCTCTCTATGCCTGGGGGTCGTACCTAGCCCCTCTTCAAGCTTGTCTTATGTTGTCCCACAGGACTGCCGTGACAGCAACACTACAACGCGATCGGCTTTACAGAACAGAAAAGTATTTTCTCACTGTTCACCCGACCTCTGTCTCCCACTGTAATAGTTAAGATTCTGTGTCAACTCGACTAGGCCAGGATTTCCAGAGCTTTAGGAGTTGTTGTTGTTGTTGTTGTTAGGTGCCATCGAGTTGGTACTGACTCATGGTGACCCTGTGAACAACAGAACAGACCACTGCCTGGTCCTGGGCCAACCTCACAATCATTGCTACATTTGAGCTCATCGATGCTGCCACTTGGCCAATCCATCTCACTGGGGGTCTTCCTCTTTTTCTCCCACCCTCTACCTTACCAAACATGATATCCTTCTCCAGTGACTGGTCCCTCCTGACAATATGTCCAGAATATGAGAGACGACATTTGGCCATCTTGGCCTCCAAGGAACACTCTGGCTGCACTTCTTCCAACACAGATCTGTTAGTTCTTTTGGCAGCCCATGGCACTTTCAATATTCTCCTCCAACACCATAACCAAAAGCATCAATTCCTTTCTAGTCTTCCTTATTCACTGTCCAGCTTTCGCATGCATATGAGGTTATTGAAAATATCATGGCTTGGGTCAGGCTCACCTTAGTCCTCAAGCTGACATCTTTGCTCTTCAACACGTTAAAAAGATCTTGTGCAGCAGATTTTCCCAACGCAATACATCGCTTGATTCTTTGGCTGCTGCTTCCAGGAGTTTTGGTGGTTGATATGAGCAAAATGAAATCTTTGACAACTTCAATCTTTTCTCCATTTATAGGGATATTATTTATTTAGCAGTTGAGATGTGCTTGTTCCCACAGTGATGAAACTTACAGGCATAGTTAGTTAGCTCTATGATAAGCGATTATTAGCAGCCAATCAATTGAAGGGATGCTTCCTTGTGGTGTGGCCTGCTCCCAATATAATGGACACTCAGGAAGGGCTCTCTCTCTCTTCTTCTGGGAACCTGGCACTCTATAATTGTAAGCCATTTCCTTGATAATGAACGTCTCTTTACACATAGACATAGATATGTTTCACTGGTTTTGCTTCTCTAGAAAACTCAACCTCACACACCCACCTTGTGCATGTTGCTTTTTTGGTAAATCAGAAGGGATTAGATGTAGAGCCCACCCTACTGGGGATGACCTAATTAGCACAATGAAGACCAATTTCAAAACAGAGTCATGTTTTCAGGCCACCACTCTGTAACAAAGCTTCCCGCCTCCCACCCCACAACCTTTGGGACAAAATCACTGAGGGAGCACCTCATGGAGAGGGACATCCATGGAGAAGGACTCGAGAACACCAGCAGTGGAGAGGTTGAGCAGGACAGGGTTAGTTCTTGGACACGAGATCTCCATGAGCTGGAGTTGGCTTGATGTGACATTCTGTAATGATGATTAGGTATCAGTGCCAATCTTACCTCACAAGGGACATGAATACACCCAGCTGCGTGTGGAGAAGATGAGCGTGCATGGGGTGAAAATGAGCTGGCAGCCTCTGGGATGGTGCTTCCGAGATCAGCTGAGAGGCCCGCGTGTCCCTGCGTTCCTGGGGACATAGCCCAGAGAACTGGATGCAAGCATCCACACACAGCTTCTACCTGAGGGCTCGCAGAGCATTATCCGTAATAGTCCCAGAGTGAAAACACCCAGAAGCCCATTAGTGACGACTGGACAAACCATAAATGGACTATTCTTCAGTTATAACAGCAATGAAATTCGAACCTCAGAAACAAGCTGCTTAAAAGATGCCAGGCTCAGAAGACCACATGGTTCCGTGTCCATGAGGTGTCCAGAGCAGTAAGACCCACAGAGACAGTACAGGAATTGCTGCAAGGAGCTGAGGGAGGTGACTGGAGGGTGGTGGATTAGTTGGAGGTCATGGATTGAATTTTGTCCCCTCAAAACATGTCTGAACTTGGTGAGGCCATGATTTTCAGAGGTTTATAATTCACCTCCATGTGTTACTGTCCTGTGCTGTAATTCCTCACCTCTGTGCTGTTAGCAGCTCTGATAGCATAGAGGTTATGAGTTGGGCTGCTAACCTCAAGGTCAGCAGTTTGAAACTACCAGAGGTTCCATGGGAGAAAGATGAGGCTTTCTGCTTTCGTAAAGATTTGCAGACTTGGAAACCCTGTACAGGGTCACTGTGAGTTGGAATCGACTCTATAGTATATAACCATGAACCACCACCACCATGCTGTTAGGAGACAGTGTGTGGCTCTGTAGGATAAGCACTGGACTGCTAACCACAAGGTCGGTAGTTCAAGCCCACTAACTGCTCTGAGGAAGAAAGATGAGACTTTCTGCTCCCATAAAGATTTACAGCTTTGAAAACCCTAAACATATGCTCTGAGTCAGAACTGATTTGATGGAACTGAACTACAAGGTTGTTTGGCGGGATCAGTCCCTGGAGAAAGACATCATGCTTGGTAATGGTGTTATTAAGTGCCGTTGAGTCGGTTTTGACTCATAGTGATCTTGTAAAGCATTTCCAAGGAGTGACTAGGGAGTTGAAACCACTGACCGTGAGGATCACACTGACTTTGAGGTCCAGTGCATTATCCTGAAGCGCTGCACCAGGACTCCTTGGTAATGCAGAGGGTCAGCAAAGAAGAAGACCCCCAATGAGGTGGATTGACACAGTGGCTACAACAATGCCCTTAAACAACAACTGTGACTGGGCAGTGTTTTGTTCGGCTGTGGGCAGGGTTTCTGTGAGTCAGACCCAGCTAGATGGCATGAACAACAACAGTGACAATGAGGCAGGAAGCAAGCTACAGGATTGGGTTGTATCTTACTTACTACCACCAAGAAAGAAGAGCCAAGAGTGGAATGTGTCCTTTGGACCTGAGGTCTGTGTGCTGGGAACCTCCTAGACCCAGGGGAAGACTGATGCCAAGACAGAGGGCGCTCTCCAGGGATCACAGGTGCTGAAAGGAGGTGAGGGCCTTCTGACTAAACTGGGAGGCGACAGGGAGAGACACAGCCGTCCCCGAAGCAGGCGACCAAAATTTGGACTTCCAGCTTCCGAACCTGTGGGAGAACGTTTCTCTGTTTGTTAAAGTCACCCACTTGTGGCATTTCCATCATAGCAGCTCTGGAGATCGCCAACAATGATGACGGCTGGATGTAAATATTTTAAAATTAGATTGTGGTGACAGTCACTGAATGTATATGGAAGGGCACCTTTGTGTCACCTGCATTGCACCGCAGCATAAAGAAAGTGAAAATCCTCACCACTGGACCAGTGAGCAGCATCGTGAGCAGCAGAGATGAGACTGATTCTGCCAAGGATTCCATTTTACTTGGATCCATCATCAACACCCATGGAAACATCATGAAATTAAATGACGTATTGCACCACTCGTCTGTCAGTTTGTCGTACTGTGGTGGCTTGTGAGTTGCTGTGATTCCGAAAGCTATGCCACCGGTATTCTAAATACCAGCAGGGTCACCCATGATGGACAGGTTTCAGATGAGCTTCCAGACGAAGACGGACTAGGACGAAGGAGAGATGAATATTTCTAATTATTCAGTCACTGAAAACCTTATAAATAGCAGAAAAACACTGTCAGCACCAAAACACTGAATATTGAAAAATAATGAGGAGCATTAGAAAATTGTCAGATACGGTGCCAGAGAATGAACCCCTCCGGTTGGAAGGCACTCAAAATGCGACTAGGGAAGAGCTGCCTCCTCAAAGTAGAGTTGACCGTGATGATGCACATGGAGTAAAGCCCACAGGACCTTCATTTGCTGATGGAGCACAACTCAAAATGAAGAGAAACAGTGATAAACATCCATTTACAATCAGAGCAGGGAATGTACAAAGGATGACTCTAGGAAAAATTGGAAATTATAAAAAATGAAATAGAACATATAAATGATATTCTAGGCATTAGTGAGTTGAAATGGACTGATATTGGCCATTTTGAATTTGACAATCACATAATTTATTCAAGAATGAATAAATTTGACAATAAAATTGACAATTGAATTTGACAATCACATGGTTTATTCAGGAATGACAAATTGAAGACAAATGGCAATGCATTCACCAACAAAAAGAACATATGAATATCTATTTTGATGTACAACATTATCTGTGATAAGATAGTATCCATATGCCTACAAGGAAGATCAGTTAATAGCACTATTATTCAAATTTACACACCAATCATTAATGTCAGTGATAATGAAATTGAAGAATTCTACCAACATCTTCAGTCTGAAATTGATTAAACTTACAATCAAGATGTATTGATAATTAATGGCAATTGGAATGCAAAGATTAGAAACAAAGAGGAAGGATCAATAGTTGGGAAAATATGGCCTTGGTGATAGAAACGATGCTGGAGATCACATGTTAAACATTTGCAAGACAAATGACTCCTTCATTGTAAATACCTTTTTTCAACAACATAAAAGAAGATAATACACATGGACCTCA
>NW_006408990.1:1013286-1015872 GCF_000296735.1 Chrysochloris asiatica | reverse complement strand
TGTAAAGGTTTCAAGGTTAAACCTTTCTCCAAAGGATTAACTAAAAATAGCTTAGCTACTTCCTGGTTCTTTGTTCTATAGACAAAAGGGCATCCTCCCTAAACCTGTCCCAGGTGCAGGCTATTCAGCCAAAGTTCCTGAAAACCTGACTCAAGAAGCCAAAACAGCGGGACTCCTCCCAAGCCTTTTGTCCTTCCCTTTCACCTTCCCCCAACTGAGCTCAGGGGCTATAGATATGTTAATTGGCCTGAGAAACCAAGTTGTGGGCCTGGGATTCGAACCAGCGAAGTACGATGTAAAGTTGCCTGAATGTCGGGAGAATTACATATGCCAGCTGTACCTTGTCTTAGTCCCTCCCAGCTTGGTGTGAAGCTCCTCCCCTAAATAAAATGGAGGCGCAGGCCAGCCCAGGTGTGCATTACGGCTTGGAGGGCATGCAGTACAGTTTGCAGGGCAGTGAGTTGCTGCCTGCAGAGGCCACGATGCCTGTAATCCCAAGTCTGCCCACCAGTGATGCATCCACCCAGGTTTCGGGATGTCTCTTTGTCTCCCTCTTTGTGTCTTTCTGTATATTCTTTCTATATCTTTATTGCCGCCAGATATCCCCTCCTCTTGAACCAAACACTTTTGTCGAGGCCGGTCCCTGACACTTACTCAATCTGTATGTTGAGCTAATAACCCGAGAAGCTAGATTATATGAAGTAAAAGTGGAATCAGGGTAGGAGGAAGACTCATTAACAAGCTGCCATATGTATATGATTGATAACAGCCTTGCTTGTGGAGAGCCAAGAGGACTTAAAATACTTACTGATGAAGATCAAAGACCACAGCCTTTGGTATGGATTGTACCTCAGTGTAAAGAAAACAAACATCCTCACCACTGGACCAAGAAACAACATTCAGATAAATGGAGAAAAGATTGAAGTTGTCAAAGACTTCGTTTTGCTTGGATCAACTATCAGCACTCGTGGAAACAGCAGTCAAGAAATTAAATGATGTATTGCAATAGGCAAATCTGCTGCACAAGACTCTTTAAAATGTTCAAGAGCAAAGATGTCAGTTTGAGGACTTACTGAGCCTGACCCAAGCCATGGTATTTCCAATTAACTTAGATGCAGGTGAAAGTTGGATAGTGAATAAGGAAGATCGTAGAAGAACTGATGCATTTGAGTTATGGTGTTGGAGGAAAATATTGAAAGTGCCATGGGCTGTCAAAAGAACCAACAGATCTGTGTTGGAAAAATTACACCGTTGGAAGCCAAGATGGCCAGACTTTTGTCTTTCATACTTCTAACTTATTGCCAGGAGAGACCAGTCCCTGGAGAAGGTTATCGTGTTCGGTAAAATAAAGGATTGGAGGAAAAAAGGAAGACCCCCAAAGAGAGGGATTGGCACAGTGGCAGCATCAATGGGCTCAAGTGTAGCAATGATTGTGAGTTGGCATAGGACGGGACAGTGTTTTGTTGTGTTGTACAGAGGGCTTCTATGAATCAGCACTAACTCAATGGTGCCTAACAACAACAAATTCCATTTGACGAATCTGCTGCACAAGACCTCTTTAATGTGTTCAAGATCAACAAATTCACTTTGAGGACTAAGGTGCTTTAGACTGAAGCCATGGTCTTTTCAGAGGCCTCACATTCACATGAAAGCTGGATAATGAATAAGACAGATAGAAGAGGTGGTGCCTTTGAATTATGGCATTGGTGAGAAGTCTTGACTACATCAGGACTTCCAGAAAAATGAGCAAATCTGTGTTGGTAAAACCACCGTCAGGAAGCTCCTTAGAAGCCAGGGTGGAAAGAATTTGTCTGTGATAATGTAGACGTATTACCAGGAGGGAACAGTCCCAGGAGAAGCTCACCAGGCTTGGTAAAGTAGAGGGTTGGCAAACAAGAGGAAGACCCTCAATGAGATGGCTTCCTGCAGTGGCTGACATGATGGGTGGACGTGAGGAGGGTGCCAGACTGCAGTGTTTCCTTCTAATGAACTCAGGGCTAGAAGTGACTCAGTGGCTCCTCACAACAATGATCCTCCATCACAGCTACAAAGATGCTGTTTCCAAAAGAGTGTGTATGCTTTAGTGTGACATGCTGGCCGCTGGCGCAGGGCGAGGTGCAGTGGGGAGCTCTTCATAGCTCCTACCAGGATTGGGGGTCATGGTCACCAGCTAGTCAGCCCCGGTTCTCCCCACCCCCGTGGGATTGAGCCTATCAAAGCTAGGACAGCATTGATGACTTTATGTCATTTTTTACATATACCTGTGACCTGATCAGAGAACCCTCTCAGTTCTGGTTTTCAGAAAAAAGGCTTCAGAATTGATGGCTTTTTTGAAAAGGGAGAGAAGGAAGTGATGTCAGCACACCCAAGACCTGGCAAAAAAAAAAAAAAAAACCCAAAACTAAACACCAGGTCTTTGAGCTGACTCCAACTCATGGTGCCCCGTGTGTGTCAGAGTAGAACTGTGCCCACAGGGTTCTCAATGGATGAGTTTTCATAAGTAGATCCCATTCATGGTGTCCCTGTGTGTGTCAGAGTAGAACTGTGCCCCACAGGGTTCTCAGTGGGTGATTTTTCATAAGTAGA
>NW_006408990.1:1007179-1013186 GCF_000296735.1 Chrysochloris asiatica | reverse complement strand
GTAGAACTGTGCCCCACAGGGTTCTCAGTGGGTGATTTTTCATAAGTAGATCCCATTCATGGTGTCCCTGTGTGTGTCAGAGTAGAACTGTGCCCACAGGGTTCTCAATGGATGATTTTTCATAAGTAGATCCCACTCATGGTGCCCGTGTGTGTCAGAGTAGAACTGTGCCCCACAAGGTTCTCAGTGGATGAGTTTTCATAAGTAGATCCCACTCATGGTGCCCTGTGTGTGTCAGAGTAGAACTGTGCCCACAGGGTTCTCAGTGGATGATGTTTCTTAAGTAGATCCCACTCATGGTTCCCCCGTGTGGGTCAGAGGAGAACTGTGCCCCACAGGGTTCTCAATGATGGGTTTTTATAAGTAGATCCCATTCATGATGTCAGGCCTTTCTTCTGAGGTCCCACTGGGGGTTCATGCTCCCCTGTAGCCTTTAGGTGAGCAGCTGAGCACGTTCACTCTCTCTGACATCTGGGGATTGCTCAGCATGTCCTACAGTTTCGGTGACTAAGGTGGTCCAAGGCTGTACCCGACCTTGGGCAGGTATAGAAACGGCAGTGATGACAAGCAGTAGGAAAGCTGGACTGGATCCCTGTCTGCCAAGTTCCGTGTTGGGCATCTGTCCAGCATGGGCAGCAGTGACAGCTTCACTGTGGCCCCCTTGTGTGACCCCCTGAGCAGGGAGGGAGGACCACTTGGTAATGAGTTGGATTGAGGTCAGCGCCTGCAGCTGTCTCCTTCCCTCAGCCACAGGGGCAGGCACAGAGAATGCCAGCTGAGGGACACCCACTCGCAGGGCCCACGGGTTCTGGTCTCCAGGTAATGCCCTCTCCCACACTGGGCGGGCCGGACTGTGCATTCCTCACAGTTGTTACGTTTGTGCCCATTGCTGTTGCGTCTGTGCCCATCCATCTTATCGAGGGTCTTCCTCCATTTTCCAAGCACGGTGTCCTTCTCCAGCGATTGATCCCGCCTGACAACATGTCTTAAGAACTAGAGACAAAGTCTCTCCTTCCTCACATCTAAGGAACACTCTGCCTGTTTCTTCTAAGACAGATTGGTTTGTTCTTCTGGCAAACATGATACTTTCAATATTCTTCTCCAGCACCATAATTCAAATGCGTTGATATTCCTACAATGTTCCTTTTTCATTGTCCAACTTTCACATGCATTCGAGGCTATTGAAAATACAGTCACTGACATCTTTGCTTTCAACACTGAAAGAGGCCTTTTGCAGTAGATTTGTCTAATGCAGAACGTCATTTGATTTCTTCACTGCTGCTCCCATGAGTGTTTATTGTAGATCTTTGACAAATGGAAGTTTTTAGTGCTAAAGAAATATATTTTTCTGTGAACCATAGCAGCATTTTTGTTTTGTTTTAAATCGGCAATTAGCAGGATTTGGTGTCCTGATGTGGCACTGTAAGATAAGCACTGTACTGCTAACCCCAAGGTTGGTGGTTCAAAACTACCATTCGTTCCTTGGAAACCCTGGACTGGGTTGCTATGAGTCGGCACTTAACAACAACAACAATGACATCATGTATTATTTTATATTTTAACTTATTGTGAAAGCGAGTTGTTGTTTGGAATCCTGGTGTGGCACCGTAGGACAAGCACTTGACCTCAAGGTCGGTTTGAACCACAAGGTTGATGGTTCAAACTCACCAACTGCCGCTGAGTGGGTTTGAACCTGCAGCCTTTAGGTTAGCCCTGAGAGCACACTGTTTACTTCACCGTGTACTTTCCAAGGTCCCCTCTCAATGGTCTGGTGAACATCCTTGTAGCTATTTCTCTGCATTTAGGAGTCTCTGTGTTCGGACATGTCACCAGGAGAGGCCCGTCCCTGGAGGACAGCATGCTTGGTAATGCCGAGGGTCAGAGGAAAAGAGGAAGACCCCCAGTGAGAGGGACAGGCAGAGGGGCAGCAGCGATGGGCTCAGGCAGAACTGAGGTTGACACAGGGCTGGGCAGTGCTGCGTTCTGTTGTGCACGGAGTCAGAACCGACTGGTCAGCACCTAGCAAAAAGGTACATGTGAAGGAGCCCTGGTGGCGCTGTGGGTTAGGCGCTGGATTACTCACCACAACGTAGGTGGGTTCAAAACCACTTCTGGGAAGGAAGATTTGGCTAAAGATTTACAGTCTCGGAGACTGTGTATAGGGATGTTATGAGGTAGCATTAACTCAACGGCAGTAGTTTCTTATTTACTTGTGAGGAGCCCTGGTGGCACAGATATTAAGCGCTTGACTGTTCACTGAAAGGTTGGAGGTACAAACCTACCCAGCAGTTCTGTGGGAGAAAGGCCAGGTGATCTGCCCCCATTAAGGTTCCAGCCCAGGAAAGACAGAAACCCCACAGGGCAGTTGTAGCTGTCATATGCGGGGTGGTTACGAGTCAGAATCACAGTGTGGCCTCGACAATGTGACAGAGTGGCTCCCGTGGCCACACAGGACATCATATGTGGGGACACAATTGACTTCTTCAGGATTTCCTCAGGCGCAGACAGTGAGGTGAGAGGGAGGTGCTAACTGACGGCCAGGGGCACGTTTTACCCCCATTGTGCAGACTTGGAGACTGAGGCCCGCCTGAGAGGCCAGGTTTTCCAGCTTCAGGTGGTTCCTGTTGTGCAGCTGAGCAAGTGTGTTTGTTGTTACGGGTTTTACAAAACCCAGCATTGGACCCACTGACATCAAGACGACCTCTACTCACCGGCACCATCAAGGACAGAGTAGAACTGTGAAGCATTATGGGAGCAGACAGCCACATCTTTCTCCCCCGGAGCTGCAGATAGGTTTGAACCACCGACTATGGTTAACAGGCCAACTTTTTGTTGTTGTTGTTGAGTGGAGAACCAATTTACTCTGTAAAATTTCACCCAAAGCACAATATAAACATAAATAAATAAAAATATATTCTTGCTCATGACAGCTCCATAAATGTACTGGGAAATCATGATCCTCGCTTTCCAGATGAGGCAACTGAGGCTCAGAGCAGTGGTCTCTGTTAGAACTGGGAGAGCGGGGAGAGGGCCAGGTGGCCAGCGAGAAGTGCTCTGGTGACAAGAGAGACAGGGTCTCTGTCCAGTGCGGTCTGGTCACGGTCTACCCTCCTTGGTTGTTGTTGTCAGGTGCCATCGTGTTGGTACCAACTCACAGTGACCACTGTGCCAATCCATCTCGCTGGGCGTGTCCCTCTTATTCACTGACCCTCCACTCTGCCAAGCATGATGACCTTCTCCGGGACTGGTCCCTCCAGACAACATGTCTGGAGCATGAGAGATGGAGTCTGGCCATCCTGGGGGTGGGATCAGAGGGTGGTGGGACAGAATTCTCCCCTCAGGGGTCTGCTCATCACCCCCCATTCTGGATCCATGGTGGGGGGTGCTTTGCACAATTGGACTCTCCCCCTATCCCAGGGATGGGTGTGCTGAGGACACCATGGCTGCACAGTGCTGAGCTGAGCCTCAGTTTCCCCACCACGGTGTCCACTCCCAGGCTCCTTGGGGCCCGAGTGCTGTGAGTGGGTGCTGGCCACGAGCCCCAGGCCTGCCCTCCTCCTGCCCTGGGCCACAGCCCACCAGCCTGAGCACGTGAGGAGGGAGGTGAGTCACGGAAGGGCTGCCTCAGTAGGAGGGTCTTCTGAATGGTCTCCAGCGCCCCTCGCTCCATTGTTCTGGTATCACAGGGCAGCCCAGAGCTCTGAGTACCCCACTTTCTTGTTGGCAAAATGGGGACTGGGCATTATGTTTTAGGGAAAACAATGGCAGTATCTGTGGTTTGTGCTGTCCACCCTGCAGTGGTGAGGATGGTTGGGTGGCACTGAGTTCATTCTGACTCATTGTGACTCCATGTGACAGAGGAGATCTGCCCCACAAGGTTTCCTAGGCTGCCATCTATTGTGTCACTATATACTCATATATACTCTTATAGATCATCCACTCACAGCGCCCCCTGGTGTGACAGAGGAGAACTGCCCCACAGGGTTTCCTAGGCTGCCATCTATTGTGTCACTATATACTCATATATACTCTTATAGATCATCCACTCACAGCGCCCCCTGGTGTAACGGAGGAGAACTGCCCCACAGGGTTTCCTAGGCTGCCATCTATTGTGTCACTATATACTCATATATACTCTTATAGATCATCCACTCACAGCGCCCCCTGGTGTGACAGAGGAGAACTGCCCCACAGGGTTTCCTAGGCTGTCATCTAGTGTGTCACTATATACTCATATATACTCTTATAGATCATCCACTCACAGCGCCCCCTGGTGTAACGGAGGAGAACTGCCCCATAGGGTTTCTTAGGCTGTCATCCATTGTGTCATTATACACTCATAGCGATCCTGTATAGGCTTTCCAAGGAACAGCTGGTGAGCTTGAACCACTGACCTAGCAATTCAAACCTTTGCAACCAAAGTTTATTAGCGGTTACCAGGAGAGGGGGTCAAGGGGACGTTACTCTGTAGGGGCATGGAGTTCATAGTGGTGGGATACACTGGACCAGCTTGGTAAATGTGTAAAATGTTACCAGTGTAGAAATTGTTGGATTGGCAAACATGTTGTTATGTATGTTTTTACCACAATTTACAAAAATCACTTGCAATCCTGCAACTTAGAGGTTATTTGTCATTTTAAATCACACATGCATTTTTGAAGACTGAAGTGAGGAGCACATTCACACACCATCAGCAGTTCCAGAGGGAGACAGAAACAGGGGACTCTTCATGCTGAGACCTGGGGGTCTCCTCTCTTGTACCTCATCTGTAAAGTGGCCACAGGAGATTGTGTGCAGAGACATGGGGGTCAGTGGGAACAGATGGGAACATCCTGGGCAGCATCTGACCTGACCAAGACCCCCATAGACGTCTCTCAGACTGAACTACATAGACTACCCCATCCTCCAGTGTTCATTCAGCGCATGTAATGACATATCTGTTAAGGACATTCTTGCTGAAATCACGGGCTCACCAGATCGCAAAGAAGAGCCACAGTATTTTCGCCTGCTCCTGGCACATAGGGAAAGAGCTCATTAGGCCAGACTTTGTGCCCCCCACTAAAAAATCAAATGGAGGTAGGTTGTTTTTTCTGTACATTAGATTAATTTCACATGCATTAAAATAATGCTGATTTTGTCTCCAGTTTCCGCAACGCAAGATTCACACACTTCATCTGTATCAGAGAATTAGAATTAGTGTTGAGTTCGTTTATTTTCATCAGAGAACTGCAAAATATTTTCCTAAGTTATTTTGAACCAGAGGGGATTCATTCAGGAAAACAATGAGCGGTATCTACAGTCAAGAAATCAAATGACATACTGCATTAGGTAAATCTACTGCACAAGACCTCTTTAAAGTGTTCAAGAGCAAAGATGTCAGTTTGAGGACTAAGGTGCGCCTGACCCAAGCCATGCTATTTTCAATAGCCTCATGAATGTGAAAGCTGGACAGTGAATAAGGAAGACCGTAGAAGAATTGATGCTTTTGAGTTATGGTGTTGGAGGAGAATGTTGAAAGTGCCATGGGCTGCCCATAGAACCAACAGATCTGAGTTGGAAGAAGTGCAGCCAGAGTGCTCCTTGGAGGCCAGGATGGCCAAACTTTGTCTGTCATACTTCGGACATGTTGTCAGGAGGGAACAGTTGCTGGAGAAGAACATCATACTTGGTAAAGTGGAAGGTGGGAGAAAAAGAGGAAAACCCCCAATGAGATGGATTGGCAATATGGCAGCATCCATCAGTGGGCTCAAGTGTGGCAACAGTAGTAATGTTGTCCCAGGATTGGGCAGTGTTTCGTTCTGTTGTGTGGAGGGTCACTGTGAGTCGGTACCAACTTGACAGCACCTCACAATAATACGAGAAGCTGGGTTCTATGAAGAAAAACGTGGCATCAGGATTGGAGGAAGACTCATTAACAACCTACGATATGCAGATAATACAACCTTGATCACTGAAACTGAAGAGGACTTGAAACATTTACTGATGAAGACCAAAGAGCACAGCCTTC
>NW_006408990.1:1005376-1006559 GCF_000296735.1 Chrysochloris asiatica | reverse complement strand
CGACTCGATGGCACCTGACAACAACAACAACAACAACACAACAACAACCCAGAGTGGGGGATCCCTGGGGTTGAAAACTGAGTGTAGTAAGGGGAGATGGAGCTTTCAGGGGACCCCTCCCTTTCTGCACCCCAGCTGCCATCCACACCTTTTCGGGTCCACTCTGCTCAGGGAGACATCAGGGGAGCTCATGGGATCTCCTGACCGTGTCCAGCCTCCTGTGCTGAGCAGCCCGGCCTGCCCCGTCTGAAACCACCACATAATGTCCCCCCACGGTCTGCAGTGTCCTCTTGGGCTGATCAGTGTCCCCCTCCCCCCAGTTACTGCCAGTCTCCTCATTTTCTAGAAAGCCCTTCTTTTATCCACTTGTCTTCTGGACCCCCGCCGGAGCCCACCGTCCCCTCTCCTCTCACTCTGAAGGCAGAGTTTGCCTATCACTTGGACAGCGACCCGCATAGTCAGGGGACTGGAGTTCCATTTGTGTCTCATAGTCAGCATGTGTCCAGGGAGAGCTATGCTCCACAGGGTTTCCAACACTGAGGTGCCTCTGGGTGGACTGGGATGTCCATCCAGCCTTTTGGTGAGCAGCTGAGTGTGTTAATCATTTGTTCTGCCCAGAGGTGCCTCAGAAGACAAGCCTGGCAATCTGCTTCCACAAGCACAGCCCTGAGAGCCCTGTGAAGCTCTGTGCTCATGGGTTGACACGAGTCGGCCTTGACTAGCAACAACTGCTATCTATCCTCCCTCGGAATCCAACACTAAGCTGCTGCCGGTCTTCATGCTCTGAAGGTCATTCCCACTTTGGTTTGGGGTTTTTAAAGCCACTGGATTTCCAGATAGTTCTGCAATGATGCTCAGTTCCAAAGGAGGTGGATGATTTGTCCTGAGAGTGAGTCCGATCCTGAGGGGAAGCAGCCCAGTGGAGTGGACATTCTGTGGTGTATCAGCTAGCTGTTGCTGTGTAACAAACCCCGAAGGCCAGTCATATGAAACATTCACCATTTCTTTACGCGAGCTTCTGCTTTCGGCTGGACAGTTCTGTTGCGGACCGTGTAAGACTGGTCAGAGGTTCGAGGCCCTATAGGCCCGAGTGTAACAAATGAGGCCACTGGTAGTTAATAGCAAATTGTCTTTCATCTTAATATTCAGTTATATGTATTAATTTAATACACGGAGCCTTTGA
>NW_006408990.1:1003292-1004818 GCF_000296735.1 Chrysochloris asiatica | reverse complement strand
GGGTTGGAAGGCATGCAGTAAGGCATGCAGTAAAGATTGCAGGGCAGTGAGTTACTGCCTGCAGAGGCCACGATGCCTGTAGTCCCAAGCCTGCCCACCAGTGATGTATCCACCCTGGCTTTGGGGTGCCTCATTGTCTCTCTCTTTGTCTCCTTCTGTATATTCTTGATATATTGTTACTGCCGTCAGGTATCTCCTCCTTGTGAACCGAACCCCTATGTCGAGGCAGGTCCCCGACACAGTTCTTCCTCTGGTCCCCGGAAGTCACTCAGTGGCCTTGGCAGTCACCTGGAGGCCACTTTGGTCATCTGTCCAGTGCCTCTGTTGAGCGTCCAGCATCATGCAGTAGCTCCCAGTGGTGGAGGGCACACACTACAGCTGTGGGTCTCTCAGGGGCTGGGATAGGAGGCACGTGGCTCCCTCTGCTGTTTTCTGCTGGTCAAAGCCAGTGAGGGGCCTGCTGGGGGCGAGCACAGGGGACAGCTCGGCTCTGGGTGGAAGGAAGGCCAAGCCACACAGTGCACGCGGCACGTGGGGCAGGGTGGCCTTGAGGTCAGTCATTTCCAGTCTCCGAGGCCCAGGCTGGCGCACACAGCCATGCTCAGGAACTGTCTGGAGAGTTCTGTTGAGCCTGGAACCCAAGGCTGCCAGCTCCTAGGGCCCCACCCGGCTCAGGCCTTCACCAGGAAGTGGTCACCACCTTCATAGGAGCTCTGGCGCTGAACTGTGCACAGGTGAACTCCTTCTCTGAGTGTGCTCTGTATTTAGGGTCTTGTACCTCCGGGTTTGTTCTGAAAGTAACAGGTACAAAGACGCAGGCTGCTGACACGTGGCACACACGTCAGCTTTGAGGTCAGCAGGGCCTGGTCACAGATTGAATTGTGCTCCTCCAAATTGTGCCAGGCCATGATTCCCAGTGGTGGGGTTGTTGTCTCCCCTTTTGTGATCTGATGCCATTGTCCTGTGTGAACACAGTGTTGCAGACTGTGTAAAGCTGGTCAGAAGTTCAAGGCCCACTGGGCCCGAGTGTTGCAGACTATACAGGCCGCAGGCTCTGAGGAACAAATTCTGGCCACTGGCAGTCTTGGCAAATTGTTTTTTCATCTTAGTGTTCAGTTATGTTTTTTATTAATTCCAAACGTGAGCCCTTAGTATTCACAGATAAATGTAATATTTTCCTAAAGCCAAGACTGTAAAGTCTTCAAGGTTAAGCCTTTCTCCAAAGGATTAACTGAAAATAGCTTAGCTACTTCCTGGTTCTTTGTTCTACAGACAAAAAAGCCATCCTCCCTGAACCTGTCCCAGGTGCAGGCTATTCAGCCAGGTTCCTGAAAACCTGGCTCAGGAAGCCAAAACAGCGGGACTCCACCCAAGCCTTTTGTCCTTCCCTTTCACCTTCCCCCAACTGAGCTCAGGGGCTATAGATATGTTAATTGGGCCTGAGAAACCAAGTTGCGGGCCTGGGATTCGAACCAGTGAAGTACAATGTAAAGTTACCTGAATGTCTGGAAAATTACTGATGTTAG
>NW_006408990.1:1001160-1001847 GCF_000296735.1 Chrysochloris asiatica | reverse complement strand
ACAATGAAACATTAAAAAAAACAATTAGGCTGCTATATCTGATCCAACATTTGCATGTTCAGGCAAATCACTTAAGCACTCTGAGATTCCATTTCCTCAAGTGGAATGGGTAACACAGGGTTCGTAAATGGCTTAGGTCCCAGGGGTCAGGGGGCAAATGGTTAACACTCTTGACTGCTGACCAAAAGGTTAGAGGACTTCCACCCACAGGTGACGTGAAAGAAAGGCTTGGCAGTCTATTTCTGAAGATTTAACCATGAAAGCCCTGTGGAACACAGCTCTACTCTGGCATAGGCGAGGGCATCATGGTAAATTACTGAGTGTTGTGTGTGTCCTAGATCTGCCTGTGGGCACAGGGACACACTGCCCCGGCCAGTCCCTGCATCTGTCACTAGTGCTGTGGGGAGCCAGTGGGAGGCGCAGGGAGGAACAGGCAGATTTTCTGGCTGGCTCCCTGCCTCCCCATCTGGAAGAGACTGCATGAGCCATACTGTGAGCTTGGACTAGTGGCTTCTGTGTGCAATTCTTCTCTAGAGAGACAAAACCCCTTATGGATGCCTAGGAGGGAGCTTCAAAATGGTAGTGGAAAACACCATTATCTCTCATTCCATTTCCCACAAACTTTTCAAGCTCCCTCATACATACATCAAGATTTATGGTTCACATGGTTATGTTGTTGTTGTTGTT
>NW_006408990.1:987386-993670 GCF_000296735.1 Chrysochloris asiatica | reverse complement strand
GCCCTGTTGTTCCAAGGTTGTGCATACATCGTTATTTACCTCTAATAGTAATCTTTTGCTGCTTACATTCAAACCCTTAATTTACTTAGACTTGATTTTTGTGTAGGGTTTGAGGTAGGGATCCAGTTTTCCAGCCCACTTTTTGGCTGATCTGCCCCTTCTCACGGGCCCACAATGTCTTCTCTGTGCATGAGTGGGACTCTTCTGTCCACCAGCCTGTCTGTCTGTCTGTCCTTCCACCAATACTTCCTTCTGTCTCCAGAATCACAGTGTCATGAGTTGTCTTGGTTCCCTTGTGCTGCTATGACAGAAATACCACAAGTGATGTTCTTTACAAACAGAAATTCCTTTTCTCTCAGTCTAGGAGCTAGAAGGTCACATTCAGGATGGCAGTTAGAGGGGAAGATGTTCTCTCTCTGCTGGCTCTGGGGAAGGGCCTGGTCTCCTGTCTGCATCTGTGGGCCCAGCGTTCCCTGGAGATCTCCATGCGTCTTGGCATCAGTCTTCCCCTGGATCTAGGAGCTTCCCTGGGCTGGGACCACGGGTCTAAAGGACCCTCCATTCCCGGCTCTGCTTTGTGGGCCCAGTGTTCCCTAGAAATCTCCATGAAAATCAGTCTTCCCCTGGATCTAGGAGCTTCCCTGGGCTGGGACCACGGGTCTAAAGGACGCCCTCCACTCCTGGCTCTGCTTTCTCAGTGTGGTGGGTCCCTCTCTCCCTGCTCCCTTCTCTCTCCTGTATTTCTTGTAAGATGCAGACCACAGCCCTGGGAGACTCCCTGACATCGATCAGGGTTGTGATGGGATTGAGGGTGTTGCAGCCCATCCTTAATCCTCTCATTGGTTTCTCACATCGGATCACATCCTGGGGGTCATCACACAATTGCCACGTGACATCACTACATAGCTGCCATGTGACATCATTACATCACTGCCACGTGACATCACCACACAACTGCCACATGACATGATCACACAAGTGCCATATGACATCATACACAACGGCCATGTGATATCACCACATAACTTCCATGTGACGTCACCACATTGCTGACATGTGACATCACCACATAACTGCCACATGACACCATCACATAACTGCCACATGACATCAACACATAACTGCCATGTGACAGCACTACACAACTGCCACATGACACCATCACTCAACTGCCATGCGATATCATCACACAGCTGTCATGTGACATCATCACACAGCTGCCAAGTGACATCATCACATAACTGACACGTGACATCATCACATAACTTCCATGTGACATCGTCACATAACTCTCAAACCACATGGTCCGGCCAAGCTGACACGCATTTTGGGAACACAATTCAATCCATGCCAGAGGTTCACTTTGAGTCTTGCTCCCTGGGGCGGGTGTGCGCTGGGAGCGGGGAGTCCCCGTCTCCTCTTCCTCCTCAATTCATCCGGCCTCTGAGACCCCGTGACTAACAGCTCTCCCTCTGCGCCAACTTCAAGACGTCCAGCCTCTGTTCATGATGCTACTAGTGTCTCTCATCTGGTGTGCCTGTTCCCCTTTCCTCCAAGGGACCCCTACTTGGCTGTAGACTCTGGCCAAGCCTCATTTTCCTGGAGACTCTGGGACACTTTGGTGTTCCCCACCCCCATCGCTTCAACCCCACGCACGTTGACCCCATGCACAATGGAACGACACACTGCCCAGTCCAGCACCATCCCTATGATCAGGATTGGACCCTGAGCCCATAGGGTTTTCATTGTCTGATTTTTGGAAGTAGATTGCCAAACTTTTCTTCCTAGTCTCTATGCTCTATTGACACCTGTTCAGCAGCACAGCAGCCTCCACAGACAGAGGGGTGGTGGCTGAATGTGAGGAATGTTGCTTGGGAGTGGAATCTGGGATTCCTGACATTGTTGTTGTGAAGTGCAGTTGAGTTGCTTCAGGCTCACAGTGAATCTGTATAGGGTTTCCAAGGAGCGGCTGGTGGGTTTGAATTGCCAGCCCTGCAGTTACTAGTCCAGTGTTTACCCTACAGTGCATAACAGGACTCCAGGGTTTCCCGTATTGTTAGGTGCCGTCAAGTGGGTTCTGACTCACAGCAACCCTCTGCCCAACAGGACAAAACCCTGCCTGGTTCGGCATCAACCTCACAATCATTGCTGCTGTCACTGAACCAATTCATCTCCTTGGGGGGTCTTTCTCTTTTTCGCTGACCCTGCATTTACCAAGCAGGATGCCCTCCTCCTGGGACTGGTCCATCCTGATAATGTTGGAAGTATGAGCGACAAAGTCTGGCCATCCTGGCTTCTAAGGAACACTCTGGTTGTACTTCTTCCCACACAGATTTGGAAGAAGGAATTCTACCACCGAACCACACTGCCCTCCCACACAACACTCTGATTTACCTGCTTCCCCACATGGACTCCAGCCTGGGGCCAGTGCCTAGAGGTGGTCAGTGAAAATAACAGACCAGCAACGTCCATGGGCTGCCTTGTCTTCCCCTTCCACCCCAGGTGTGTTGGTGGTGAATTTTCTTCAGAAAACAGAGGACATTTTCCTTGCAAAGGCTCTGTGGTCCTCATGCAGAGGACTCTGGGAACTCCGGCCTCAGAGCAGGGCTGGGCAGAGCCTCCAGGCTCTTCTGTGGCTGCATCTTAGTGAAGTGGGAGTTTCTCAGCAGGCCACCCTTCTTCCCTGGGTGATGGGTCGGTTTCGGCCCCCACCTTCTCTGAGCGCTGTGCCTCAACTGGGAGCCAGGGAGGATGGTTTCTGAAGACCAGACCCCGAATCTGAAGCCCACTCCTCAGAAGGCTGGGATGTGGTCCTGCCCTGAGCTCTTGGTCATGCGTCTCCGCAGGGTCCCTGGCTGATGTCCAGGACCAGCCTTGCTCAAGGTTGGACTCAGGTGTACCCCCTTCCCCATGTCTCTCACTTGAGAACATTGCTCTGGACTGACACCCACCCAAGCATTCTGGGGGCTGGCTCCTCCCCCGACGCCCCCTGCATCCATGGAGAACCCCATGGAGTCCAGTTGCATCCTGATACACTCGGGGTGCCAGGAGTGGGCACTGACTCCTGCGCAGCTGACTTGCTTGTTCTGAGGGAGGAACGAGGTCCCCTGTGCTCTCTGCAGGCTGCCCCCTCTCTGTGGGGCTGTGGTGGATGGGCTGGGTCTGGTACCTCCCACGGCAGTTTTCCACTTGAGGAAGAACACATGAAAGTCCCCTGCTCACAAATCCCACGGACCTGGAGGGGCTCTCTGCAATGCCGCTGAGGGTGGGGCACGTGGGCTGGTGATTCAGAAAGGCCCAGCGTCTGAGCTTCCCTTTGACATTCCAGCATGTTCTGTTGCTTTTCCACTGTTGCTAGGAAACAGAGTGAGATTTTAAAGCGATGGTTCCACTCAAGAGTCCTCAGATAGAGGAAACTGTTCACGGAGGTGGGGCTGCGGGGAGGTTTAAACAAAGCTCGAGGCCTGGGAGCAATTAGAGCGAAATCAGAGTGTATCCTCGCCTGCCACCAGGAGGGCAGGGGGCCATGGGCTGGGAATAAGGGGGCGGTCGCTGCAGGGCGTGGCTCTCAGAAGGCATCATGGAGAATCGATCCACTGCTTCTGCTGCAGCTTCCGGTTCCGTGCCGGGCAGCGTGGTGCCCCGCCGTCTCCGTGGTTGCCACTCACTAACGCTATGTTTATTTTTAAAACCCTCGTGTTTTCCGATGGCACAGCTCACTCGCTAAACACCGCTGGGCACCTGCTGGGTGTTCAGGACACAGTTAGGAGCAAGACAAGAGCCTCTTCATGTCACGCTGACATTCTGATGGGATGGCAGATAGAAATGCCAACAAACAACCTCTGTCTTATGCTAATCAGCGGGCAAAAGCAGACAGGACAAGGGGGGGCAGTGGAGTGTGTGTGGGGATGGGTTTGGGGGCGCTGACCTCCCAGAGAAGGTGGCAGCCACCAAGGGACGAAGGGGCTCAGGTCCGAGGGCGGAACACTCCAGGCAGCGGGAGCAGCAGGTGCAAAGGCCCTGGGGCAGGAGACAGAGTAGGAGGTCGGTGAGCTGGTGGGGGTGGGAGAGGGAGGCAGGCCATTCAGGGTCCTCAGGGCCCGGGGGTGGGGCAGCACACAGGAGGAGCCCTGGATTCGGGTGGGGAGGTGGTCACAGCCCATGGGTCTGGCTGCTGTGCGGTGGACATTGTACACGTGAGAGGGTTCTGTCCTTCACAAGGCTGTCACGAGGTACTGGGTCCACAGCTGCGGAGTGTCCCCAGACCCTGGACTCAGACCCTGACGTGCTGGCTGGGCGGGGGTCCGGAGACCCTGACCCCATGGTGAGCAGTGCAGGGTCTCTCTACACGCTTCACTGGGTGGCCCTGGACAAGTGCCTTCATTTCTCTGATCCTCATTTGTCCTCTAATCCACACAGTACCAGCCCCTCCTGGAAGTAAATGGGAACTGATTCCTCCCAGGAAACGCAAGACCACCCAACAGGGTGCGAGGAATCCTAGATTCTGACGTTTCTGCAGCTTCCCCGGCTCCCAGCAGGGTCGGCCTGTGTGTGCGCATGTGCGAGTGCATGTGTGCGTGCATGTGCGTGCTCGCGCAATGCTATGATCCCCGCACAGGGGCTGCACACACGTGGGAACCTCACTCCCATCACCTCCTGTGCCCCAGCAGACATTACTAGTCAGCCCACCATTACCCCCACGCCATCTGGCGGGGGGCAGACATCATTAGTTGATTGCTGTGGATCCCACCGTAGGAGTCGGCGCAGCACACCACTCCAGATACCCCACCAGTATTCCGAGTGGAGCCTTTGCTGACAGGGCTGCCCCTTCTCACTGAGTACCCCCAAAGTTCAGAACTCTCCTCTCAGACTGCAGTGATGTGTCCCCCCTGGACCTGCACAGACTCACACCTTGTCCCCAGGGGTGCTCAGTGAGGGTGGTGGTGGTGGGGGCTACAGAGAGCTGGGTTAGGGGGAGACTCCCAGGTGAACTCTTGATGAAGACCCATGGTCCTCAAACAGGGTGGCTTTCTGTGGCTGCAGGTTATCTGGGGGGACTCGGGGCCGCTGGGATAGGAGACGGAGGGGCCATTCTTCTGGAGTGTACAGAAAACCCCCACAGAAGTGGCTCTCCCCAGATTCTCATCTGGAGTCAGTTGGGGGCTGTTCCACCACTTTTGGGTGTTCACCTCCCATTCTAGGCTGTACTTATGGAAGACCCAATGGGGGAGGCTGAACACAGGAGGTGAGGGGCATGGGCTCAATGGGAGCTTGCCCAGAACTGTCCACGTGCCACCTTGTATACCAGAGGTGGGCTGAGGGGATGCTGTATGGCACTAGGGTGTCCTCCCAGACCCCATTCTTCAGTGCTGACGATAGGCCAGATAGCTTCTGAGAGTTCCCAGGGCCAGGGGTGTGAGGTGCCCACCTAGGAACTGCTGCCGGCTGAGCCCCTCCCCCCCAAAGTCATCCTGCAGAGAGAGGAGAGACCAGAGAGGGAGAGAAAGGTCCCCCAGCCTGGACCCTCCTTCCCAAGGGTAGTTTTGTGTCCCTTTTCTTGTAACCTAGCTCTGACTCCAGACTCCTGATCTGTCCCCTGATTGTCCCTACTTGGCTGGGACAGTTGTCCACTCAGACTGGCAGGATCTGACAAAGCTGGTGGCAGAGTCCAGCTCAGAGGTGGGCCCAGCTGCCCTTCCTCCTGCACAACAACTGCACTGGCCTCGCCTTCCTGGTCCCCCGAAGGACGGCTGGCCAGCCCCACTACCCTGTGCACCCTCATGGCTTGACCCCTGTGACAGGCACCGCCACCCACCTGGCCCCTCCCCACATACAGGGGGTCTTGTGTGCCAGTCTGCATGGTGGGAGGCAATGGGGTCAGGGAGTGAGGAAGAGGAGGCTCCCCGATCATCCGTGTTAGACACCTAACAGCTGGCCTAACCGCAGCCTAGCACCCAGCAGTTCAGTCAACAACTCCAGGACACTGAGCCCAGCACACCCACCGGTGGTCTGAGAGGCAGAGCACTGAAAAGAAACGAATATTTCCCACCGCAAATGAAGGCTCTGTGCCACCAATCAAGATTAAACTTGAGGGAGATCCCAAAAACCCTGCAAGGGAGAAGAAAGGACAGAAGGCTAAGGCTTTCTCACTCATGAGAAGACACCCGCTTCTCCTCTCCTGAGAAGTGGACTTTCATACTTTAATAAACTTTCCTTGCTACTTGCTGCTTTTTGTCTGTGTGTGCTGTGTGCGCCAACCTCAAGGGAGTCTTGTTGTTGTTGTT
>NW_006408990.1:983581-987286 GCF_000296735.1 Chrysochloris asiatica | reverse complement strand
AACCGCTGACCTTAAGGTTCACAGCCCAATTCGTAACCACTACGCTACCAGAGCACATGGTTATAGAGGCGGGAAAGTCCCAAGTTTGTGGGTCAGATGTCAGGCTGGAGACTTGTCCTGACTCAAGAAATTGCCGAACCTAAGATGGGCGGGTCACCGTGTCAAGTCCAGAGAACTGGAGGCCAGGTGATGACCACTTAGATACAGGATTTAGGTCCAGCAAAAAGCCAGAGAGCTTTGCCAGAATGCATATTTATCCATATAAATCCTCACCACTGGACCAATGGAGAGTATCATGGTCAGTGGAGAAAAGATTGAAGTTGTCAAGGATTTCATTTTATTTGGATCCACAATCAATGCACATGGAAGCAGCAGTCAAGAAATCAAACTACATATTGCATCAAGAGAAACACAACCAGAATGTTCTTTAGAAGCAAGAATGGTGATATTTCATCTCTCATACTTCAGACATATTATCAGGAAGGACCAGTCCCTGGAGAAGGACAGCATACTTGGAAAAGTGGAGGGTCAGCTAAAAAAAGAGGACCTTCTACGAGGAGGCACGAGGTGGATTGGAACAACAGTTGTTGACGGTAATGCAGGACCGCGCATTGTTTCCTGTCGTTGTTAAAGCGTCGCTATGACGCGATGTCACCTAACAACAACGGGGGCTGGGTCTAGTCCAGTGCCTGGCACTTGTGGGATGTTGTCTCGGCCAGAGGTGTGTTCCTAGGTGGGGGGGTTTTAAAGAACAAGAGTGTGTCGGGTTTTGGAGGCTGGGAGAAAGCAGGCCATTGGCTCTAGAGGTCCTTCCCTGTTGGTTGGTATCCTGGTGGTCCTGGTGTCTGACTCCCCCCCACCACAACAGCCTTTGTCTCTGCTGCTTCAGAAGCATTTAGGATTAGGACCCACCCTACTCTGAGATGACCTCGTCTCATCGTGGTCACATCTGCAAGGACTTGTAGCTCTCTGGAGCTGCTGCCACAGTGGACAGCAGGTCAGAAGAAGAAGAATTTGGGCTGGGAGTCTGAACCCCTGGCGTTGGCAGGGCTGGATCCTCCATTACTCTTGGAGACCCTCCTTTCCAGGTGCCTTTTGTCTTCTGCAGGCCCAAGGTTTCTTGGTTTTCCATGGCTGGTAGACCAATCCTCACACTGTCTCCTCCCCTAGTGAGTTTCCCCTTCCCCATCAACACCACTCAGAAGTGTCCTGGCTCCACCCCTTCCATATGGCCTCGGGGACACAAGCCTGTTTCCAAACAGGGTGCCGTCACAGGTAGGTACAGAGAACACAATTCAATGCAGCGGGCACTCAGTCACATTTTAAAGGAAGGGGCGGAGCGACGTGGGAGGGAGGCACATGCGCAGTATCTGTACTTTCAGGGCACCCTGATTCCTTTATTTACTCCACAAAAGTGCCCTGGGCTGGCTCCTCCCTGCTCTTGGGCTGTAGTCCAGTCGAGGTCATTCCTGGCCATTCATTGTGGGGGCCTGGGGCCACTCTGAAGCAGATGTCACCATGGTTACAGGGCAGGCCCACAGAGGGCGGGGCAGAGATTCCAGGCCACCTGAGCCTCGGCTTCCTCACCTGTGAAGGGGCCCCACAATCCTGGGGCAGGGCAGCGGTGGACTTCCCCCAGCTCTGCTTTCTCTGGGGGCTGGCCAGGGGGGGTGGGTGAACGAATGAGTGAAAGCAGGTGTGAGGGAGGCGTGGCCAGGCCACGGATGCTCGGGGGGTGGGGCTGTGGGGCTGGCCTTCAGGAATTGTGCCCCCACCCCCACCCCCACCCCGCCCAGGGCCTGGGCTTGGCTAGCATTTGGGGAACCCGGTTTCCGCATTTCTGAGTGGGGTGCTTCGACACTGGGGGGCTTCCTGCTAAGTGTGATTGGGGTGCCCTTCAAGGCATATTGGTCGAGTGGGTACACCAGCCAATATCCAGGAGCCACTGGGCAGGTGGACTGGGAACACGGAGAGCAGCACGGAGCGTGGGACCAGCAAGGCCAGAATTGGGGCTCACATTTGATAGAAAATAGCACCCAGATCACTGAATAATTTATAGTTAAGCATTGCAGCTTTAAAAAGCCCTGGATCATGCGCTATGCCTCCCACTGGCGCTGGAAGTTTCCCCGTGCGCTCAGGTTTAGCTCCAGCCAGCTTCCCGCTGTCTGTCCTTGACATTGTCCCCAGCCTCACGTGATGGGGGCCAAGCTTTGCAGTCACCTTCCTGGGTCACTGCACCAGCTCCCTCTGGACCCCACAGATGATTCTTGAAATTAGAGCCATCTGTCCCCTGTGGTGGATTAATTCTTGAGCTGTTAACCGATAGGTCGACTGTTCAAACTCACCAGCCACTCCATGGGAGAAAGATGAGGCATCTGTTTCAAGAAAACTTTTACAGTTAGAGAAACCATATGAAGTAGTCCAAGTCTGTCCCTTTAGGGTTCTCAAAATCCACTCGATGGCAATGGATTTGGGTGGTCTCATGTGGGGATTCAGGAGCGCGGTGGATCCATAGGATAAACATTGGACTTAGAATCAAAAAGTCAGCGGTTCGAGCCCACCAGCTGCTCCTTGGGAGACAGATGAGTCTTTCTGCTCTCTCAAAGATTTTAAACACCTTGGAAAATCCGTACAAGGTCACTGTGAGTTAGTACTGATGTCATTTCACTTAACAACAACATGCTGGGGTTTAGAAAGGGTGACCCAGGGGTGCCTGGAGGGTGTGGCCCCAGATGCCCTCTGCCCTAGGACTCAGTCGAGATGAAGCCGCCTTTTTCCCGTCTATGTGCCCAGGGTGATGGACACCAGCTGTCGTGAATGGACAGGTCATCAAGGGCCAGGGTGATTCAGATTCCCATTTCCAGCTTCTTCACTGAAGAATGATCCTTTGAGAACTACCGACTCTGCAGCTCTGACGTGACCCTTGATCCGTTCATCGAGGTCCTGCAGCGCAGGCACGGCCCTGGCAGGGATGCAAGGGTGGGAGGCTGCCACGTGGTGGACATGTCCCCGGGAAGTGTTTGTGCTTGCTGCAAATGTGTTCACAGCACCCTTTCTGTATGTGTCTCTGTTTATCTGCTTTTGCTTTCATGTGTGCAGTGCCATATCCTTACATGTGGTTTATGACAACTTAGTTCAGGATGTCTTGATGGGTTGGGCTCTGGATCTGTTAACTCCACCCATGAAGGGTACCAGTAGGCTTTTTTTATTTTTAAAAAATGTTTATTGTGAATTCTGTGATACTTTACATGGGAGAACATTAGCTTTACATTCATCCTATTGTATATCATTTCATTGCCATGGTTACAATCCCCTCCATGCATCATCAACCAATCACAGGGTATACCCTGCAAGCCTGCCCTCCGTTTGTCAGCACACAGCCCCTCTCCCTCTCTGGTACTAGAGTCCCCAGTCGCTCCATCTCTCCACATCATCGTCTCTGCCTCCATCTCAGGCATCACTGCTTCTCTGGGTAGGGTCCCGCTCTCCACTCTTCTCCCTTGATGGTTCCAGGGACCTCCACTCCTGGACTGCAAAGTCAATCACTCCCCTCCTTTTTATTTTTATTTATTATTATTATTTTTTTTCACTCCCCTCCGTTTGCTACAAAACTTCCACCTTTACATTCCCAACCCTTGCAGTCAGTCCTGATAACAATTATTCACCTTTGTACCACAAGAGACCTGTCTCCATCTCCTTTCATCA
>NW_006408990.1:968053-980552 GCF_000296735.1 Chrysochloris asiatica | reverse complement strand
CAGCGACATGGGGAATGTGTTAGGGTAAGTGACCAGGGGAGCCCTTTCACATGCTTCAAGTCTAACTGAAAGGTTTGTGGTTCAAGTCCATTCAGAGGCTTGGCAATCACTTCAGAGAAATCAGCCATCGGAAGCCCCACAGAGCACCGTTCACTCTGCCCCACATGGGGCTGATTACAGAATGGTGGTGCTGGATGCTGGCAAGAGGGCCAATTCAGCACCGGAGCAGCCACCTGTGTCCAGCTCTGTCCATAGCTCAGGTTTCCCGCCTGTGAAATGGAGATGGGGTTTGTGAGGAGATATGAGAACCGTGTTCACAGTGTTAGCTGGGGCTCGCCTCCCGTGTTCATAGTCAGTCCACTCCTGGTGCCGTTGGACACACCGGCTCTACACGGCGCCTGGGACCTGCTGTCCATCCCTGCAATGGTCCCGGTACTCGGATGGCCAGGCCTCATTCTTGGGGACTCAGCTCCCATAACTGTGGGTGTCTGCCCTTTAGGATTGTGGTTCCCTTCACCTTAAAGGATGGATGTGGCCCTAATGCCCATGCATGGTGACGAATGGTATGGAAATTTCAGGAAGGCTCCGGGTGGGCGTGAGGAGGAGGGATGCTGAGAGGGTCGCCGGCTGCACCCCCATCTTTGTGGATGAAGCATCAGTGTCCCTGGAGGAGCAGGGCTCAGGATGATGCACTGAGCCCCTGGGAGCCAGCACCTGAGGGTGTGGAGTCTCCAGACTCCTGTGGGATGTGGGCATGAGCAATGGCCTTCTGTGTCCCTGTCTGAGTGGCCCAGAGGATGGTTGGCTAGAGCTGTGAATTACTATCCTCTGAGAGCATTCTGAAAGTTGAGGTCCTTCCCCTCCTGGGCCAAGCTACTCAATCTGCTTTATTTCCAGTTTCCCAGTCTTCCCCAAAGCCTCGGGAGGGACTAGCTCTGGGTTCATTTATTTAGATTGAACCCAAGGGGAGACCCCATCAATTTCTCTTTGGTTTAAGCTGAAAGCAGTTGTTGTTGTTGTTATGTGCCTTGGAGTCGGTTCCGACTCATAGTGACCCTGCACAGGGTTTTCGAGGCTGTAAATCTTTACGGGAGCAGAAAGTCTCATCTTTCTCCCACGGAACAGCTGGTAGTTTCGAACTGCTGACCTTGTGGCTTACAGCCCAATTTGTAACCACTACGCTACCAGAGCTCCTTAAGCTGAAAGCAGTAGATGGAGCTAAGTCAAGTGTAAAGGGCTCCTATCCCACTTGCCGGAGTCCTGGTGTGAACTCTAGGGTAAGCATTGGACTGTTAACCACAAGGTCAGCAGTTCAAAACCACCAGCCACTCCTCAGAAACCCTACCCAGGGTTGTTCCAAGTCAGGTCTGCCTCAACAGCCCTTCACAATGACAAGAAATCCCACCTTCCAGGAGCATTGGTGGTGCAGTGTGTTAAGTGTTGGGCTACTAACTACAAACCTGCTGCAGAGGAGACAGTTGGCTTTGGATAGGATTTACAGCCTGGGAAACCCCATGAGCAGTTCCACTCTGTCCTGTGGTTACTGTGAGTCAGAATCTACCCCACATCCCACCTGGCATTGCAAATGGGTTCTGCCTACCAGCCTCCTCCTCAGCTCCAAGCCTAGACTTGCTTGCTTGAGTGGCCGGCTGCTTACTCCCAGAGCAGGTGGGCTGAGCCCAGGGGGTGGGCTAAACTCTCTGATACTGTCTCCTGGAAAACCATTCACACAAGGCACTTCTCACCCACCGATGAAGGAGATCAAGGCGGATTTTCAGCCTGTCGTACAAACGTGGCTGCAAGGGTCCTCCCACCCTTCCCAGTATGGAAGTCACAACCTAGAGGAGTGCTGGTGATAAAGGGGACAGATTGCACAGAAGGTTGCTTTGGGAATCCTGGGAGGGGCCTGCTCTCCCTGAAGCCAGGTGAGAAAGCTTAAGGTGTCCCTTGACCCCATTGGAGTAACAAGGACCAGATATACTTTCCCACCCAAAACAACTGCAGAGTGGACAAAACATATTTAAAAAAGGTTTTCAGGAGTTCCATGACAGTTGGGAAGGAAATGGTGAGGCCTGGGGTGGGTCCAAGTTTCTGCCTCAGAAGCATAATTGGCGGCTGTGATGTAGGCAGGGGCCCTTCCTGCTGAGCTTGGTGGACTCTCTGAGTCCAGGAAACTGAGCCCAGCATTTGGGGAAACCAAGGTGGGAGTGCTCACAGGGGAGAACGATGGAGAGAGGGGGGCTGCAAAGAAAAAGGGGCACTCAGGGGCTCCGCAGAGTCCCACTTGAGTGTTCATCTGATCACTGACCAGCCCCTACATGGGGGGAAATAACCTGAGGTCAGGGGGAGAGCCAAGGGCCAGAGAGTCTGGAAAGATCCAATTTCTAGGAATGCATTCGGTGGTCAGGAAGGGTTTCCTCAGCCCCAAACCAAACACACCACCACCGTCCGACTCACAGTGACCGTCCTGGACAGAAGAAAGCGGCCGACCAGCTTTCTGAGACTGTGTAGCTCTGTGTCTGCAGAGCACCGGTTATTATTAGGTGCTGTCGAGTCGGTACCGACTCATAGAAACTCTATCCACAATAGAATGAAACAGTGTTCGGTCCCACCCCAACCCCACCATCGTTACCCAGCTTGAGCCCAATGCTGCTGCCACTGTGCCAATCCATCTCACTGGGGGTCTTCATCATTTTTGCCGACCCTCTACTTTACCAAACATGATGTCTTTTTCCAGGGACTGGTCTCTCCCGATAATGTGTCCCAAGTATGAGAGACGAAGTTTGGCCATCTTGGCCTCCAAGAAGCACTCTGGCTGCACTTCTTCCAACACGGATCTGTTGGTTCTTTTGGCAGCCCATGGCACTCTCAATATTCTCCTCCAACACCATAACTCAAAAGAGAATCAATTCTTCTACGGTCTTCCTTACTCACTGTCCAGCTTCGAATATATTGCGTATACTGAATATTCAATAGTCACTATTCTGGTGCTACCTGACGGTGTTTCGCTGCTATTCGGAGCAGTTGGCGGGTTTGAACTGCTGACTTTTTGATTAGCAGCCCAATGCATAGGTCACTGCACCTTCTTGGCTCAGTGGTGGGGAATAATTACTTCTAGGTTGAGCACTGAACAGATAAAATTAGCTCCAAACAGACTGAACAAATCAGCCCAGAAAACTCTGAAAGCATGAAATGTTTCCAAGTGAGCTGAGGTTGTAGACTGGATTTTGTCCGCCCAAAGTACGTGTTGTAAGGCCTAACTGCTGTGTTTCTGGTTATGATTCCATTTTGAAATAGAGATGATGGAGGAGCTCTGTGTTATCTGGGACAGACCATCAACTGCTCATGTGCAAGTTCAAGCTGAAGCTGAAGACAATGAAAACAAGTTCACAAGAGCCAAAGCATGACCTTGAACATACCCCACCTGAATGTAGAGAATAGCTAAAGATCAGGCTTGATGCATTAGAGCTAATGACAGAAGACCAGAAGAGTTGTGGGATGACACCAAGAGCATCATACAGGAAGAAAACAGACCAAAGTGGATGTCAGAAAAGACCCGGAAACGTGCTCTTGCACGCAGAGAAGCAAAAGCGATGGACAAAATGGAGAAGCATAAGAGCTGAGCAGAAATTTTCAAAGGTCAGCTAGAGAAGACAAAATCAAATATGATAATGAAATGAGCAAAGACCTGGAGTTAGAAAATCAAAAGGGAAGAACACATTTAGCAATTCTCAAGCTGAAAGAACTGAAGGAAAAAATTTCATGACTTAAGTTGCAGTATTGATGGATTCTAGAGACTCTTGGTGTGGTGCTATAGGGTAAACATTAGACTATGAACCATAAGGTCAGTGGTTCAGACCCACCTGATGCTCCTCAGAAACCCTATCGTTGTTAAGTGCCATTGAGTCAGTTCTGACCCATAGCGACCCTGTATAGGGTTTCCAAGGAGCAGTTGGTGAGCTTGAACCACCGACCTTTTGGTTTAAACAACTTTGAAGTACTGACTCAATGGTACTTCACAACAACAAAATGGACAAAATATTGAATGATTCTGGAAATATCAAAAGAAGATAGAAGGAATACATAGAGTCATTGTACCAAAAAGAATCGGTCAATGTTCAATCACATGACTGAGCACCCATGGTGTTGGAGGGAAAAGTCCAAGGTGCACTGAAGGCATTGGCAAAGAACATGACTCTGTGAATTGATGGAATACAAATTGAAATCTTGCAGCAACCTGATGCAGCACTAGGGGAACTCAGTCATCTCTGCCAAGAAACTTGGAAGACAGATGCCTGGCCAACTGATTGGAAGAGACCCATATTTGTCCCCATTTCAAAGAAGGTGACCCAATGGGATGCAGAAATCATAGAACAAGATCATTAATATCTCCTGCAAGAAAAATTTTGCTAAAGATAATTCACAGAGGACTGCAGAAAGGGGAGTTACCAGAAGTTCAAGCTGGAGTCAGAAGAGGAAATGGACCAAGGACTATCATAGCTGATTGTCAATGGATCTTAACTAAAGGCAGAGAATACTAGAAAGATGTTTACCTGTACTTTATTGACTATGCAAAAGCACTCAACTGTGTGGTCATGACAAGCTATCGACAACATTGGGGAGAATGAGTATTCCAGAACACTTCATTGTGCTCGTGAGGAGCCTGTACATACACCAAGAGGCGGCCATTAGAACAGAGCAAGGGCATGGTGGTATGGATTAACGCGCTGGATTGCAAAGTCAGTTTGAATTGCAAGGTCAGTGGTTCAAGCCACCAGCTGCTCCTTGGGAAACCTGTACAGGGTTGCTATGGGGTGGAATTGACTTGACAGCACTTAACAAAAACAACAATGTGGCATCAGGATTGGAGGAAGACGCATTGACAGCCACAGCTGTGACATGCAGCTGACATAACCTTGTCTACTGACAGCAAAAAGAACTTAAAGTACTTCCTGATGAAGATCAAAGACCAGAGCCTTCCATATAAACTGCACCTCAATATAAAGAAAACAAAAATCTTCCCAACTGTCCCAACAGCTAACATGATAAATGGAGAAAGCATTGAAGTTGTCCAAGACTTCAATCTGCTTGGATCCACAGTCAGCACTCACAGAAGCAGCAGTATTCAATAAAGTATTGCATCAGGCAAATCTGCGGCACAAGACCTCTCTTAGGTGTTCAAGAGCAAAGACGTCAGCTTGAGGACTGAGGTGCACCTGATTCCAGCCATGGTATTTTCAATAACTTCATATGCTTGTGAAAGCTGGACAATGAATAAGGAATGGCAATAAACACAATCGATGCCTTTGAATATGGCTCTGTTGAAGAATACTGAACACACCATGGGATGGCAGAACAAAAAACAAATCTGTGTGGGAAGAAGTACAGCCAGAGGGCTCCTTGGACATGAGGACTTCATTTCACAGTCTCTGGATGTGTTTTCAGAGACACCAGTTCTTGGAGAAGGACATCAAACTTGGTAAGGAGAAGGGTCAGCAAAAAAGAGGAAGACCCCAACAAAATGGATCGGCACATTGGCGGCAACAAGGGTTCAGACGTGTAACCGTGGTGAGGATGGTGCAGTACTGGGCAGGGTTTCGTTCTGTTGTGCATGGGGTTGCTCCGAATCACAACAGAGACAAAAGGCACCATGTGGGGCACTCAGCAAAAAATCACCAAGCTTGTAAAGACACGGAATTGACACAAATCCTCGATTTAGAAGAATAGGGCGCGACCACAGTTATTTTAACTGTATTCCATATGTTCAAAGAGCTAGAAGAAAGAGAGAACACAGTCGGATCTAAAAAGGACCTAAATTGAACTTCTACAGATGGAAACCACAATATCTGAGAGGAAAATCACACTGGGTAGGCATAACACATGGAGGACAGAAAAGGAGCAAAGATTAGTCTGAAGACAGGAAATAGAAGCTACTCAAGAAGAAACACAGAGAAAAGAAAGGACTCACAAAATGAAACAGAACTTCAGTGAGCTGTGGAGAACCTACAAGAGGACTAGTCAACCAAATAGTCATACATAATCAGAGTTCTGATGGAGAAGAAAGACAGAAAAATATCCAAGGCAACAGTGATTGAAAAATCCCCAACTACTAGAACTCTGGTAGCGTAGTGGTTACGAATCGGGCTGCTAATCTCAAGGTCGGCATCTGGAAACTATCAGTGGTTCCATGGGAGAAAGCTGAGGCTTTCTGTTCCCATAAAGATTTACAGCCTCGAAACCCTATGCAGGGTTGCTATGAATCGGAACCAATGCCATGGTACACCACCACCACCACCATGAACTACAGGGTTGGCGGTTTGAGCCCACCATTTGCTCCGTGGGAGAAAGGTGAGGCTTTTAGCTCCTGTAAAGATCTGAAGCTTCAGAAACCCTATACAGGGACATTTATAAGTTGGAACCGACTCGACGGCACTTAGAAACAACAACAACATACAATCACAGAGCACAGACTCTCAATGAACCTCGAGCAAAGTAAAAGTGATGAGAACCAACCAAGACATGTTATAATTCAATTGCTGAAAAGTAGCAATAGAGAGAAAATCTTAAAAGTCGTCAGGACTGAACCAAACCTGTTCCTGTCAAGTTGATGCCAACACACAGTGGCCCTATGTGCCAAAGTGGGACTTCTTCATGTGGTTTTCGAGGCTGGCATCTTCACGGGGGCAGACAGCCACAACTTTCTCCATCGGCTGGTGGGCTCAAACCATCAAAGCTTTGCAGTCGGGCGCATTAACCCACAGCGCCACCTCAGGACTGTCTTTCTATATATAACCTATTGTGTGGCGCTGTGGGTTAATGTGCCTGACTGCAAAGGCGGCATGAACTATAAGGTCGACAGTTCAAGCTCTCCAGCCGCTCCTCGGAAACCCTATCTATACAGGGTTGCTATGGGATAGAACTGACTCAACAGCACTTAACAACAACAACAACATAAGTCTTCAACCAACTGCTAAAATAATAAAACATGCTAAGAGTTACACTTGCTCCTTAGACTTCGTCTCTCATACTTTGGACATATTGTCAGGAGGGACCAGTCGCTGGAGAAGGATATCATGTTTGGTAAGGTGGAGGGTCAGAGAAAAAGAGGAAGACCTCCAGCGAGATGGATTGGCCATGTGGCAGCATCGATGGGCTCAAGTGTGGCAACAGTAGTGAGGTTGGCCCAGGATCGGGCAGTGTTTCGTTTTGCTGTGCATAAAGTTGCTATGGGTCGGTACCGACTTGATGGCACCTAACAACAATAAGATATATAATATATAAAATGAAATCACAAAAATACACATTTAATCCCAAAGAAGGTAGAGAATGAGGAAGAAGGAATAAAAAAAAAACAAATATGAATATGATCATTGTTGTTAAGTGCTGTCCAGCCGGTTCTGACTTAGAGGGACCTTGTATAGGGTTCCCGAGGCTTTGAATCTTTGCCGAGTAGAAAGCCTCTTCTTTCTCTTGAGGAATGTTTGGTGGACTTGAACCATCGACCTTGTGGCTTGAAGTCCAGTGCTTATCCTAGGGAGCCACTGCACTCCCATGAAAGGACAGATGTCAATGCATCACATCACGTGGTCTAAACACCTCAACTAAAAGGCAGTGATGGTCGGACTGGATGAAAAGCAAAGTGATAATACCCCCCACCTGTAAGCAATCCACTTTAACTGTCAACGCTTAGAAACAGCTCTGAGTCGTCGGTAAGAGAAAAAGATAGAACCTGCTAACTGTGATGGTTAGTTTGATGCATCGTCTTGGAAAGGCTGATCCATAGTTAATCCATTAGGAATCTCGGTGTTGCTGTGAAGGGAGTTTGTAGGTGTAGTTAACATCTACGATCTTTGACTTTGTTGTTGTTGCTAAGTGTTGTCAAGTTGGTTCCAACTCATAGCGACCCTGCGCAGGGTTTCTGAGGAGTGACGGGTGGGTCTGATCCGCCGACCATGCAGTTAGCAGTCTAGTACTGATCCTACAGGGTCCCATATGGACTCCATTTGACTTTAAGAGAAATTATCCTTGATAGTGTGGGTGGGTATCATCCAATCAGTTGAAAGGCCTTTAGAGCAAAACCTGAAGTTTCAAGAAGAAATTCTCCTTCAAGTTGCAGAGCATCATCTTGTCTGAATCTCTTGCTCGCCAGCCTGGTGTGGGATAAAGCACTGGGCACATGGTGGTTCAAACCACAAGGTTGGCGGTTCAAACTCACCAGCGGCTCCCTAGAAACCCTATACAGGGTAGCTATGAGTCAGAATTGATTCCTCGGCACTAAAACAACAACAACAACAGTCACGTGAGACAATTCCTTCCTTAAAGCATTTCTCCTTCAGTTTATCGTTATGACCGTGTGGTTCTAATTCTCTGGTGAGTCCGTCACCAGTCAGAAGAAAGCTCCTGTGGCTGCATTACCTCAGAAAAAGCATACTCAGCAAAAAATACTGCCAGGGTTAAAGAAAGTAATTTCATAATGATGTTGTTGTTGTTAAGTGCCATTGAGTCCGTTCCGACCCATAGCGACCCTGTACAGGGTTTCCGAGGGTGTAAATCCTTACGGGAGTAGAGAGCCTCATCTTTGTCCCGCGGAGCGGCTGGTAGTTTTGAACCGCTGACCTTAAGGTTCGCAGCCCGATTCGTAACCATTACGCTACCAGAGCTCCTTCTGTAATGATAGAAGGGTCAATTAATCAAGATGATGTAATAGTCTTAACTATTATGCATCCAAAGGCAGAGCTTTGAAATACATGAAGCAAAAACGGATTGAAGAGTAAGGAGAAATAGATAAATCCACAATTATAACTGGAAACTTTAACAATCCTCTCTTAGTAAAACACATAGAACAGAAAGGTGTATGTGAAGAGAAGACATGAACAATGCTATTAACCGGCGGGGACTAATTTACATTTATAGAATACTTCACCCAACAAGAGCTATTTTCAAGTACACATGCAACATTGATCAGAATAGACCACATTCTGGGCTATAAACAAGTGTATATCAATGTACATGGATTCAAGTGACAAAGAAATATGTTTTCTGACCCCAATGACATTCAATTAGAAATCAGTAAGAGAAAGGTTTCTGAAAAATTCCCAAATATTTGGAAACCAAGCAACACTCTCCTATATAGCACATGCATCCAAGCGGTAATCCAAACGGACTATTAGAAAGACTTTTGTACTGAATGAACAAGGAAACACACCCTATCAGACTCCATGGAACGCCACCCAGACAGTACTGCGAGGAGGTGGGCAACACTTAACACCTCTATTAGAAAAGCAGGATTAAACTTAAAATAACCAGAAGAATTCAACTAAACACTAGAACAGAACTGAACAAAATATAAAACAAAACAAGGAAAACAGAGAAAAATCAATGAAACCCAAAGCTTGTTCTGTGAGCTTTTTATCAATAAAACTGAGAAGCCTTTAGTCAGATTGACCAAAACAAGAGAGCTGACAAAAATCATCAATATCAAGAATGAGAAAGACCCTACTTGATTATGACTTAATATAAAGCTCTGTTATCTAAGGAGGCCTAAGGCGGCACTGTAGTGTAAGCCCCAAACTGCTAACCACAAGGTTGGCAGTTCAAATCCATCAGTCACTCCTTGGAAACCCTATACAGGGTCGCAATGGGTCAGAGTTGACTCAATGGCACTTAACAACAACAATATTTGAGCCAGATAAGAAGAAAAATGGAGCCAAACAGACGTAGACTCCCCAGTATTCGGGAACTTCGTTTACAGGAGAAAGTGGTGGTATCAAGTGTTTCTGCTGTGTTTTTTTCACTGGGTCAGTTCTAACCGTGTGCACAATGGAACGAAGCACTGCTCAGTTCTGCGTCAGTCTCACAACCCTTGCTGTTTGACCCCACTGTGTCAGTCCATCTTGTTGACATTCTTCTGATTTATTTCTGTTTGTTCCTCTGTTTTTCCACGCATGATGTCCTTCTCCAGAGACCGGTCCCTCTGAGGACAGCCCCAAAGTACTTGAAATGAAGTCTCACGAGCCTTGGTTCTAAGGAGTATTCTGGTTATACTTCTTCTAAGACAGATTTGTTTATTCTTCTGACAGTCTGTGGAATATTCAATATTCTTCACCAACATTCAGATTCAAAGGTATCAATTCTTCATTCGTCCTCCGTATTCACTGTTCAGCTTTCACAAGTACATGATGCAATTGAAAATACCATGGCTAGGGTAAGGTGTACCTTAGTTCTCAAACTGACATCTTTGCTTTCGAACAATTTAAAGCATCTTTTGCAGCAGATTTGCTTTCTTGACTGCTGTTTTCATGGGTGTTAATTATGTATTCAAATAAAATGAAATAATCAACAGATTTAGCATTTTCTGAACCTATCATCGTATTGCATATTGGGTCACTTGTGAAGATTCCTGTTTTCTTTATACTGAGGTGTAATCCAAACTGAAGGTCGTATTCTTTGATCTTCATCAGTATGTCTTCTTTGCTTTCTGAAAGCAAAGGTATGTCACTTGCATATCGAATGAGTTTTGTTAATGAGTTTTCCTTGAATTCTGATGCCTCTTTCTTCTTCATACTCTTATAGTCCACTTTCTCAGATTATCTGCTCAGTATATAGATTGAATAACTATGGTGGAAGACTACAGCCTTGATACACATCTTCTGTGATTTTAAACCACACACTAGCTTCTTGTTCTATTCCAGTGATTTCTTCTTGGTCTATGGACAGGCTCCGCATGAGCACAACGATGTGTTCTACAATTCCCATTTTTTGGCAATGTTAAAAATTTATTATGATCCACAGGCGAATTCCTTTGCATAGTTAATAGAACACAGATGAACATCTTTCTGATACCCTCTGCTTTCAGTTAAGATTCATCTGCTGCGGGCAATGATATTCCTAATTCCATGTCCTCTTCTGAATCTGGCTTGAATTTCTGTCGATGGACTGATGAATTATCTTCAGCAAAATTTTACTTGCATGAGATATTAATGCTGGTGTTCTGTGGTTTCTGCATTCGCTTGTGACACCTTTCTGTGGAACGGGCAGAAATATGGAGCTCTTCCCATCGGTTAACCAGGTATCTTGACATAGATGAGTGAGTGCCTCCAGACTTGCATCAATTTGTTGAAGCATTTCCATTTGCGTTCCGTCAAATCCTGAAGGCTTGTTTTTCGCCAAAGCCTTCAGTATAGCTTGGCCTTATTTCTTCAACACTACTTGGTTCTTGATCATATGCTACTTCCTGAAATGGCTTTTGGTACAGTGACTGTGTGTTCCCTCTAACTTCTTTTGATGCTGCCTGTGCTTTCAGTATTTTGTACACGTTGTCGTTGTTATGTGTCATCAAATTGATACCGACTCATAGCTGCACTATACAGGATTTCTGAGAGTGACTGGTGGGTTTGAACTGTCGACCTTTTGGTTAGTAGTCCAGTTTTTATCTCATAGTGCTGTTATTCCCATATTTCATTATGATACTTTGTCTTCTCAAGCTGCCCTTGGAAATTTTCTCTTCTTTTACTTCATTTCTTCCAGTTGCTTTAGATTCTCTATGCTTAAGATCAAGTTTCAAAATCGATTCCGACATCCATTTTAGTCTTTTCTTTCTTTCTTGTTTTTGTTTTTTTTTAATGATGTGCATGGTGTCATATCACAACTCTTCTGGTCTTTGGTCATTAATGTCTAATATGTGAACTCTGTTCTTAAGATGGCTTCTGAAATTGGTGGTATATATTCAAGTTTGCGTTTTGGCTCTCTTGGAGTTGTTGTCTTCCACTTCACATATGAACAATTGATGGTCTGTCCCACAGTTGGTTCCTGGCCTTGTTTGGGCTGAGGGTGTCCAATTTCCCCATCTTCTCTTCCACAGATATAGGCAGTTTAGAAACCAGGATGGCCAGACTTCATCTCTTACACTTCAGACATATTATCAGGAGGGACCAGTCCCTGGAAAAGGACATCTTGCTTGGGATAGTGGAGGGTCAGTGAAAAAGAGGAAGATCCTCAATGAGATAGGTTGGCACAGTGGCAGCAGCAATGGGCTCAAGCGTGGCAACGGTTGTGAGGTTGGTGCAGGATTGGACATTGCCTTGTTCTGTAGTACACCCAACAACAACAACAACATTGCCATTAAGTCTTTGTCAACTCATGGACACCTCATGTTTACACAGTGGGATGTTTCTGTGCCTCCTCATGACCACTGATCTATTTGAGATTGAATATCAGCTTCTTCATATGGAAGGAGTGTATAATTCGACTCCTACCTCACCCCTAACAGAATAATATGCTCTAGACGAACTGAGTCCTGAATCTATGCTTAAAACGCACACTATCAGAAGGACTGGTGGTGGCTGTGTGCCGTGGAGTCACTTCCAATTCACAGCGACCCTGTATAGGGTTTCCGAGGCTGTAAATCTTTATGGGAGCAGAAAGCTTCATCTTTCTCCCATGGAACAGCTGGTACTTTTGAACTGCTGACCTTGAGGTTCACAGCCCAATTCGTAACCAC
>NW_006408990.1:962063-967538 GCF_000296735.1 Chrysochloris asiatica | reverse complement strand
AAGTGGTAACATCAATGGACTCAAGCATGGCAACAGTAGTGAGGTTGGCCCATGATCGGTCAGTGTTTCGTTCTGCTGTGCATAAGGTCCCTATGGGTCAGTACCGATTCGATGGCACCTAACAACAACAACAACAACAAAGATTGACAGCTTCAGAAACACTATACATGGGCTCTGTGAGTCAGAACTGACCAGATGGCATTATGTTTTGATAACAATGGACCTATAAGCAACATCCTGATAAACAGAGAACAGACAGAACTGGTCAAGGATTTCATTTTACTTGGATGCACAGTGAAAGAGCCCTTGGTAGCAGCAGTCAAGAATTCAAAGGTCCTATTTCCTTGTGCAAATCTGCTGCAAAGATCTCTTTAAAGTGTTGAAAAACAAAGATGCCACTTTGAGGGTTAAGGTGTGCCTGACCGGAGCCATGGTATTTTCCATTGTGTTATATGTATGAGAAAGCTGCACAGTGAATTAGGAAGGCTGAAGAATGGATGCATTTGAATGATGATGTTGGTGAAGAATATTGAAAGTTCCAAGGACTCTCAGAAAAGCAGGCAAGCCTGTGTTGGAAGACACACAGTCAGAATGCTCCTTAGACGTGATCATGGTGAGACTTTGTTGTCTTACATACTTTGGACACATCGTCAGGAGGGTCCGGTCCCTGGAGACAGACATCATACTTGGTAAGGCGGAAAAGAAGGCCTTCAACTAGACAGCTTGACACAGTGGCTGGTACAATGGGCACAGCATAGCCATGATTGTGGGGATGCCTTGGGGCCTTGTACAGGATCGTTACGAGTCAGAGATGAGCCAGAGGACCCTACAACAACAACCATGACGACAACTCATGAGCAGCACATCTTTCTGTATGCTTGTTGTTGTTGTTGTTGTTGTTGTCAGGTGCCATCGAGTTGGTACCAACTCACAGTGCCCCTATGCACGACAGAATGAAACACTGCCCAGTCCTGGGCCAACCTCACAATTGTTGCTATGTTTAGCCCATTGATGCTGACACAGTATCCATTCACCTTATTGGGGGTCTTCCTCTTGTTCTCCTACCCTACCATTAGCACTGGCCATTGGCATTTCTTCTTTGGTGAAACGTCTGTCCCCATTGTTTTGATTGAGCTGTCGTCTTGTTGTTGAGTTGGTGGAGAAGCAGATATAAGGCTCTCTTCATTTGGTTGCTAGCACCTTTGCACGAACAAGACTTTTTAATTTTGACAAAGTCTCATTGATCTGTCTTGTCTTTTGATGTCGTCGTATCCTAGAACCCATTATCATAAACTGACCTTGAAGTCTTTCAAGGGGCCCTGCTCTTTGTAGGTTCCTCTCCAGGAGCCTGATAGATGGAGGAGACGCTAGGTTGATGCTTGTCTGTGGTCCTAAGTGGGATAAGAGCACCTGGCTGATGTCACAGGCTTGAGAAGCTCCTCCACTCAGGAGCGACACCAGCTCCTGCCACACTTGACATTTCTCCCAACACCAAAACCCAAACCTGTGCATCGAGCCCACTCCGACTCCTGGTGGACTTCACGTGCAACAGTGAAGAACTACCCCCACGGGGTTTTCTCGGGAGTGGTCTTCGCGGGGGCAGAGCGGCAGGCCTTTTGTGTGGCAATGTTGAGTAGGTTCCCATCACCAACCTTTAGCTGAGGAGTGGAGTCCACCCAGGTCCAATCATGATGTGGAGGCTGAGCCAGGTGGAGGGGGGGCCCTGTGTGGAACCTCCACATGCAAACGCACGAGCCCAGTGGACCTGATGTCAGAACACAGAGGCACACAGTGGGTGGGTTCCAGGAACAGGAGTTTCAGGCAGACATGCTAGAGGCTGCGAGTCCAAGTCAGGGTGTGAGCAGGTCTGTGCTCTCACAGAGGCTTTGGGACAGAGCTTCCTGGTCTCTCCAGCGTATGTTTCTTGCCTGGTAAGCTGTTTGTATCAACTATAAAAGAGAAATGTACACACACCATCACCCAGCGGTTCCCCGGGGAGTGTGAATGCCCGAGAGATGAGCGCAGGGGAGAGTGGGGACACGCAGCACCGCTCATAATAACCCCAACGTGAAAACAACCTGGCTGTCCCTTAGCAGGGGAGTAGGCAGGCAGTATCCTTCCACAATAAAAATGAAACATTGAATAAATTACAGGCACCCTTACAGAGCATGAGTGCATCTGGTGAGCAAAAGAAAGCAGACACAAAACTGTCTGTACCCACGAGCACCAAGAAAGCATTAGATGGGGTCACCCTTGGGTGAGCAGAGAGGGTGTTCAGGGTGGTTAACTCAGGTGGTTCTGTGTTTGCTATGTGACAGCTTACACAGGTGAGCCATGGAGGCGAACATTTAAGTCCTGCACTTTGGTGTGTGTGGTGTTGTGAGGTGTCATTGAACTGGTTCTGATTCAGAGCATCACCGTGTAGGACACAATGAAACAAACACTGCCCAGTTCTGCACCATCCTCACCATCATTCTAAGGTTTGAGTCCATTGCTGTGATCATAGCCTCAGTCCAGCTTGTTGAGGGTCTTCCTCTTTTTTGCTGATCTTCTACTTTACCAAACAGCATGTCCTTCTCTAGGGACTTGTCCTACTAATTACGTGTCCAAAGTAAGGGAGACAAAGTCTTAGCATCCTGGCTTCTCAGGCAGATTTGTTCATTCTTGTGGTAGTCCATTGTTGTTGTTGTGAAGTGCCGTCGAGTCGGTTCCGACCCATAGCGACCCTGTATAGGGTTTCCGAGGAGCAGCTGGTGAGCTTGAACTGCCGACCTTGCAGTTCAAACAGCTTTGCAGTCAGGGGCATTAACTCACAGGGCCACACCGGGACTCCAGGGTACAGTCAATATTCGTTACCAACACCATAATCCAAAGACAAGGATTGTTCTCTGGTCTTCCTTATTCATTGTCCAGCATGCTACGCAATTGAAAATACCGTGGTTTGCTTCAGGCACAACTTAGTCCTCAAGGTGATTGTCTTTAAGAAGGCCTTTGGCGGCAGATTTGCCCAACGTGATATACAGTTTGATTTCTTGTCTGATGCTTCCATGGCCTTCGGTTGTGGATCCAAATAAAATGAGACCCTTGCCAACTTCAACCCTTTCTCTGTTTATCATGATCTTGTTTTATTGGTCCAGTTGTGAGGATGTCAATTTCTTCATGTCTATTTCTTCAATCCACATCCCTGTGTGTGTGTGTGTGTGTGTGTGTGTGTGTCACACTTCAGTTAGAACTAGTTAGGGGGAAGCACAGGACACAGGAAGGACTTGAGGAGAAGCAGACACAGAGAAGGACAGAGAGAAGAGGGGACACTGGAGCCCTGGGACGGAGCAGGGACAGCAGCAAGGTGGGAGTTGCTGAGCTGGCCACGGGAGGAGGACAGTGGTGTGAACAGTTTCAGGAGACTGTCTTCTTGGGGGTAAAGGAGACAATGGTGGTGAGCCACAAGGTGGCGCTCTGGTGGAAGGGGCAGGAGCAAATATGACCTGTGCTCTTGAAGGGGAAGAGAGCAACATGGCATGGCTGGAGGCAATTGGGGAGGTGTTAAGTTCCTGCACCCTGCTTTCTCTTCCTCATAGTGTAGTGAATCCTGGAACCACAGTCTACCTAGTATAGTCTCTCCCATCCCTGAAAGGTCAGCCCACAAGGGCTCTGTCTCCACTCTGCCCAAGTCAGAAGGACTCTGCGTGCAGTTGAGTCCCAGATGGTCATTGTTGTTGTTGTTGTTATGTGCTGTGGAGTCGGTTCCGACTCATAGCGACCCTGTACAGGGTTTCCGAGGCTGGAAATCTTTACGGGAGCAGAAAGCCTCATCTTTCTCCTGCGGAACAGTTGGTAGTTTCGAACTGCTGACCTTGAGGCTCGCAGCCTGATTCATAACCACTACGCTACCAGATGGTCATAATGGGTCATAATGGGTCATAATGGAAGGGCTGGAGGTGTGGTTAGTCACGTGAGGTGTCACACACACACAGGACCTGCTCCACCACCCGGAAGAATGGCAGCAGACAGACAGGTGTGTGGGAATGGGTGATGGCAGGTGGGACTCAGAGGGGCTATGGGAAACCTCTGTTAAGAGCGAGGGTCCTAGGGTTAAGGGCTTCAGGAACATGGAAGCACTTCTAAGGAAGGAATAGGGGTCAAGGGTCCCTGGACACCGTGAGCCCCTTGAGGCTGGAGATTTCAGACTCAGAAGCCAAGCAAGCAGATGCCTGCTAGGCTGGGTGTGGCTGAAGTGGATATTTTGCCCCAGATCTGGGCACCCAGGAGGGTAAATGTGCATGGGGGTCTCAACAGAACTGATAGGGTTAGAGAGGAAGGGTGGGGGACCACACCAGCAGGGGCACAGTCTGAGTGGGAAGGGCTCCGTGGGGTCAGGTCCCTGCAAAGATTTTCCCAGGCCAAGGTGTGACTCCCGGGTGGAGCCAGAGGGCGAGGGGGAGCATGTGGTCAGGGAGGTGAGAGAGCGGGGAGTCTGGGTCCTCCTCCTTCTGGATGGGGGAGGTCATGCAGGTGTCAGTCCCCTGAATGGACTGAGGGTGAATTAGGCCAGGCATGACCCAAGGACACAGCACCAGGGTGGACACTGTACCGTGGATACTTCATGTCTGACCCTTGTAATCAGTTTGTGCCCCTGAGTTACCACGAGCTGAAGCTGATATAGCTGGGGACCTGGCCCAGAGTTTGGGGTGAGGGGTCCATTCTGGGCCTTTCCTTGGAATGGAATCCCAGCCTCTGTGGAGAAGCCTGAGCCCACAAGCCCCTTCTTTCTCAGAGCCCTCTCTTCCCCACACTGGTCCTCCAGAGCAGCCAGTGGACAGGAGCCAGAGCTTCACAACTGGGAACTCCAGTTCCACCCCTACGTGGAGCTCCCCCCCCCCCCAGGGACTTGGTACCTCCCGCCCGATTTTCCCTCACCCTCACCCCCACCCCTGAACCCCGACCCCCTGCCCTAAGGGATAAACTTGGGAGTCAGCTCGGAAGAAGGGGCAGATTTGTGGGACCAGCCTTGGGTCCGGCATTGTGTCAGGGGCTGGGGACTCAAGGGACCCAGCCATCTCTGCCCCTTTATGGCACCAGAGAAGGGGGTGAGCTCTGAGCTACAGCCGTATTTTCCAGAGTTTTGCACTGTGGGGTGCAGACTTCCACTTCGTCACGTGGACTCTGTTTTGTGCGCCGCCCTCTCAGAACTAGTGGGCCCCTGGTCTTCCCCGTTCTGCATCTGGCATTCTCATGAAAGAAAGAGTGGGACCACCACCTCTACTTTTTATTTTTAAATCCATCGCTTTGCGCCCATTCCCTGCGCGTCCAGTCTAGTCCCCTGGCTCTCGCCTCGCAGAACGCCTCTTTCATTTCGCGGCATCTGGTACCCAGAGGCCCCGCGCCCCGGGCACCTCAAAGCGTTCCGCACCCCGAGGCCGGAGCTCCGCCGGCGCGGCACCTCCCTTGGGGCGCTCCCGGACCCCGGCGCAGGGG
>NW_006408990.1:942726-961743 GCF_000296735.1 Chrysochloris asiatica | reverse complement strand
CGCCCGGCGCCACCCTCGTGGATTGCATCGGAGCGCAGTGGCGGGGCATGCCCAGGGCACCGGGCACGGCCTTCAATGGGCGAGGACACGGACGCGCGGAATATTAACCACGGCTTCCTGCGGGACCACAGCTATGTGACCGAAGGTAACGTACGTGGGTCTGCGACCCCCTCCGGCCGCCCGCGGCGTGGGGATGCAGTCGTACCCGATGCCCTCTGAAGGTTTGGACCTCGCGCTGTGTGTCTGTCCCGCGCCCCACCCACCCACCCCGGTTGGGAGGGAGGGAGCGAGCGAGCAAGCGAGCGAGCCTGGCAGCGCCCCCTCCTCCGCGCCGTCCTCCGGATGGCACCGCGGGAGGTGGCTTGCGCCGGGGCCAGAGGGACCCGAGCCATCCCCCCCACCCCCTCCTTCCAGCTGCCCGTGGTGTTTAAAACGGCCACGGGGCGGGTCTGTGCAAACCGAGCCTGGGCCTGGCATGTCAACGCTGCCCAGAGCCTGCAGAATTTTCCAGACTGCCCCTCCCTGGAGACGAAGAGGGACCCAGGAAAAAATCCATCTGCCCACCCTCCCGGGCTCACCCGTCGCGTGCGCTCTCCTAGAAGGGAGGCGGCTGTTTCGGGGCTGGGTTATGTCTGTGACTTATTCCTAAACCGAGGAGAGGGCCCCAAACTGTCACGATTGCCCGAAAAGTGGGACAGGTCACCCGAAACGGGCCTAACCGCTCAACCCACACCTCCATCGTGCAGGTGGCGGCCTGGGCTTGGCGCCCTGGTTACAGGCCAGGAACTAATAGGGTCGCTGGGCGCTGACCTTGCCCAGGGTTGGGGGACAGCTCCCTGGAGAGATAGGAGAAGGAGATGGAGGCGCGGGGAGTCAGTCTCTGGCCTTATTCTGCGGACCCATCTCCCTGAGGTTTTAGCAGGGAGCCCGGTGGGTGTTCTGGTTGGCGGGGGCACGGAGCCATCTAGTCCCTTGGACATCGTGTCCAGCGCGGGCGGCGGCGGAGGAGCCTGTGTCTGGGGGCAAGGTGGGCCTGAGAGGTGATCGGATCACGGGGTCGTGTCCACCACCCCACGCTGGCTTCGCCGAAAATGAGGCCCAGCCGGGCGGGGAGCGTGCGGGGGCGGCAGCCGCTCCTGCCGGGACGGTAGCGGCGGTGACCGGGGTGGGGTCTGGTGTCCACCTGGCAGAGGATGCAGAGCAGCCTCGCGTCCGCGGGAGAACCGCTGAGTCACGCTTCCCGAAGGGCTTGGGCGGGGTCGGGGCTGCGACTAGGGCTCTGTCCTAGCTCCGTGTCCTCCCTCAACGTAAGTCCTCCAGAGAGGCTGAGGGTGAGGGGCTGCGGCGCTGCTGGCAGGTGTCCCAGGACTTGGCTTTGGGCAGGGGCGTCTTGGCAAGTCTGCTCAGCTCCTCCCCGCTGCCCGGATCCTGTGCTGTGGGGACACAGCCCAGGGCACCTGGAAGGTCCAGACTGAACCCCTAGTGCGTGACCCACAGTGCACATTTACTAACGTTTGATCTTTTCCCCCACCTCTTACCCAGTTTTCTTTAAAAATTCACCCCGTCCTAGCCAGGGGCTTGCATTCCCTCAACACATACTTCCTGAGCAGTCCTGTCCTCCCCGTGCTAGCTGGGGACTGGCCAGAGGCCCTGCTTTGGTGCAGCCTGTATTCTGCCTGGTTGGGAACCCCTTTTCTCCATGACCCCCCACCCCTATGAAATAGACGTGAGTGGTTCTTTGGGGGGGTGTTCAGTGGCACTGGGGTGAGATGGTGGGAAGGAGTGTGTGTTGTTACTGGGCGATCTCCTTCCCCTTACTCCCATTTTACAGAGGGAGAATCTGAGGCCAGTGCTGTGAGGGACAGAGCTGGGGAGCAAGGTCAGAGGTCCCTGCTCTCAGGGAGGACAGAGAACCAATAGTTGCTAGAATTAGAAATGTTACCAGTGATTACAAATCGGGCTGTGAGTCGCAAAGTCAGCAGTTCAAAACTCCCAGTTGCTCCGCGGGAGAAAGATGAGGCTTTCTGCTCCTGTAAAGATTTACAGCCTCAGAAACCCTGTACAGGGTCAGAACCGACTCGACGGCACATAACAACAACAACAATACTTACCACAAGTCTGCCTGCTGGCTGCACTGGTCTTACACAAAGACTTGTGTTATAACGTGCTGTGCAGCCCTGGGCAGCTTGCTAGCCCATTCTGAGCTTCGCTTTCTTCCTTTGAACCCAGTGCTGGTGAGTTGATTTTGACTCATAATGACCCAGATTGGAACTGCTCAGGGTTCATCTTTCTCCGGAGCCTCATGGTTAGCAGCCACCCCTATGCTCTCTGGGGTCCCTTTGTTCAGGGGAGATAATAAAGAGCTGTCTTGTAGGGTGGCTGGTGTGGATGGCACTTGTGGTTGTTAAGTGCCGCCGAGTTGGCTCGGACTCATAGCGACCCTGTCTAGGGTTTTTGAAGAGCGGCTGGTGGGTTTGAACCCCCAACCTTGTGATTAGCAGTCTACTGCTTATCCTGCAGCGCCACACCAGGACCCCAATAGTCACTTCTTGTTATTGTGAAGTGCCGTTGAGTCAGTTCCGACTCATAGTTACTCTGTCTAGGGTTTCTGAGGATAAGTTGGTGGATTTGAACCGCCGACCTTGTCCTGGTTGGTGCTTAGTCCTGCAGAAAGCACAAGTGTGGCCTGCTGGGTGACTGATGAGTGGCACTGTTACGGCACGGCTGGAAACTGGAGTCTTGCACTGCGGTAGAACCAGGTGCCCACACTCCTGTTTCACCTGGTGGATGGGCCACACTCACTCACCAAACACACCTGAAAAGCTTACCCTCCCCACTCAGGCTTTTGGCACTGTTTCCTCCACTCGGAACTCCCTCCCTGCTCTTACCAGCTGACTCCCTCTCTTCCTCCAAGTCTCAGGTCAGATGTGGTCTTGGCTTGGGAGAACTCCATTGAATCACTGAATCTCCTCTTATAAAATCCTCAACACCATGAGAAAACTTGGGGCTTTGTTAGTTATTCACCAGAGGAGCTCGTTTGCTCTCTGCCGCAGGAACCTTTGTTTATTCCTTATTTCACCAAGTTGAGGTCCTTCTGCTCCTAGATCCTACATCTGGGGTGGATTCTGGGGTTACCTGGTGTCTGTAAGCCTGCTCTTCTCCAGGTAGTTGCCTCGGTCGCTGGACGTGAACGATGTGTGAAGAGCTGATGTGGTCTTATCTTCTCTGTGAACTCCCCACCTGGCCTCATGAAGGAACATGCTCAGTTTTTGTAAACTCATGGCATGAGGTGACTCTGGTACACAAGCTTGTACCCACCCAGGACTTGTTGCTAAGTGCCGTAGGCCCAATGTACAACAGAACAAAACACCACCCAGTCCTGTGTGGCCCCACAATTGCTCTATGTGGCTCAGGGTTTGACGCACCATAAAACCATATCTACTGCCACTTGGTGCTGTGTTGGAGTAGAGTTCTGCTCCACAGGGAGCTCCTGGCTGCAATCTTTATGGAAGTGATCACCAGGCCTTTCTTCTATGGAGCTGCTGGGTGGGTTCAAACCACCAACCTTTTGGTTAGCAGCCAAGTGTTTAACCCCTTCGCCAAATACTAAATAACTCAGTTAGTGGTTGAGATCAAAATGACCCCAACACCCAGAACCTTGGCCGGGACCACCATTGGATTAATGAAGAGTGTCTATGAATAATCATGCACATTTTTTAGGGGTTAGAGCTAGAGTAGTTCTCAGTTTATTGGAAGATGTGCAGCCAGAATGCTGCTTAGAAACCAGGATGAGAAAACTTCATCTCTTCTACGTCACACGTGTTATCAGGAGGGACCAGTCCCTGGAGACAGACATCATGCTTGATAAAGTGGAGGGTCAGAGAAACAGAGGGAGACCCCAACAAGATGGATTAGCACAAGGGCAGCAAAGTGGGCTCAAACATAGCAATAGTGAGGATGGTACAGGATCGGGCAGTGGTTTGCTCTGCCGTACATCGGGTCGCTGTGAGTTGAACAACAGCCCTTAGAAGTCCAGCCTGTGCAGGGGGAGGGCAGCTGCCTTAGATGTTTGAAACTTCGGATGTTGGTCTCTCAGACTCTGAGCTCCTTGTGGATCCATTTGAGAGACTGCTTTTCATCGTACTATGCTTGGGCTTCATGACCCATGTGGTCTCCATTTTGAGGAGAGGGAAGGACACACAGACCACAGTCCTCCCTGGGCTTGGTTCAGTCCAGCTCTGGCCCTGGAAGCATGCTCTCATGGCTGGATGGCTGGATTTATGTATTTGATTCATTTATTTTTAATCAGCCTTACAGAGCTGGGCTTCCGGTTTTCTTTTGTGAGATGGAAATCAAGTTCTAATAAGATTTTCCGTCTCATCTCCTGAATGTCTCCACTAGCTACAGTGTGTGGTTTTCATACTGGAAGCTGGCAGAGCTGAGGGAGTGTGTTCATGGACGGTGTTCCAGGCTCTGAGGGCGGCTTGGCTGAGACACCGAGGGGTGATGGTCAGATGGAGGGAGCACCGAGCGGAACATGTCCAGTCCACCACGAGGGAATAGCAGCTAACTGCCTTGTTTCCTTCCAGTTTTTGTTTTTTTTTTTTTTTAACTTTTTAATTCTGAATTGAGTGAAGGTTTACAGAACAGATCATCAGCTTTACATTAAACACACCACACACTTTGTTTCGTCTCAATGATCGCAATCCCTTCCCTGCGACACCCGTCGTCCCGCTTCCTCCCTGGGGTTCCTGGTTCTATCTCACCCTCCTTCCCAGACCCTCTCAACCTCGTCCTTAGGTTAATGTTGGTTACCTTTTTGGTTAGTAAGGTATGTGCACACCTTATTAATGCTGTTGTTCCCCTATATACCTATCTACTACGTGGCTGAAAATTGGGCCACGAGGGTTCTTTTGAAAAAATAGGCATTTTGAGAGCAGTTTTCTTGTGGTTGTTGTGAGGTGCTGTCGAGTTGGTACCGACTCATAATGACCCTCTGCACATCAGAATGAAACACTGTCCAGTCCTGTGCCAACCTCACAATCATGGCTACACTTGAGACCTTCACTGCTGCATCTAGGCCTGAAGTAAGAGAGACGAAGTCCAGCTGTCTTGGCTTCCGAGGAGCACTCTGGCTGCACTTCTCCAACACAGGTCTGTTTGTCCATGGTGTTGTTAGGTGCCCTCGAGTCAGTTTTGACTGACAGCCACCCTTTATAGGGTTTGTGGGGAGCAGCTGGTGAGTTCAAACCGCCTACCTTGCGGTTCAAACCTACTGTGCAGTCTAGTGCTTATCCTACAGTGCCAGCACCCCAGGACTCCTTGGCAGGCCACGGTCCTGTTAATATTCTCCTCCAAGTGTAGTTTTAGGATCACATATAGATGCAGCAGACATTACAGTGTTCCCACGCAATTTCCCCGTCTTGCTTCCTGTCTCCTGGGTCTGTTTGTCCTAGCTGATGAACGAAGTTGAAGTTGTCACCCACCAAGTGCACTCCCTGGTGTGGCACTGTGGGATCCGCATGAGGCTATGAACCACAAGGTCAGCAGTTCAAATCCACCAGCTTCTCCTTGGAAACCCTATACTGGATGGCTATGAGTCGGAATCGACTGGACGGCACTTAGCAACAACAACTCTGTGTCCAGCCCCGTGTCCACCATGCACAGTGGTGTCCCTGCCCTGACAATGCCCCGAGCTCCATGCACCTGCTCTTCCTTGTCTTGTTCAGCCTTTCCCCCCATGAAGCCCGTGTCTGCGTTTAACCAGAGCTGCCATCTCCCTCTAAGGAGCTCTGGTAGCGTAGTGGTTACGAATCGGGCCGCTAACTTCAGGGTCAGCAATTCGAAACTACCAGCTGTTCTGCGGGTGAAGAATTACAGCCTTGGAAAGCTGGTACAGGGTTGCTATGAGTTGGAACTGACTCCACGGCACATCACCACCAACCCCCACCTTCTCCCTCTATACAAAGGCATTTGAAGGCTGCTTTTCAGATTGATGAGATGAAAAGCAGGTTCATTGCTTTGTTACAGGGTCAGCTTCATGGCGTGTCACCCACAGGGTCTCCCTGGACGCCACCCTCAGAGGGTCCTGTGCTGGTTTCATGCTCTGCTGCTGCCATCTTGAAATTCTCAGTACTTCCCTCTTTGGACGTGTGCTGGGTGAGTGAGTCTGAGGGGACATGAGGGCACAACGTGTGGGACACCCTGAGCAAGCACCTCACTGTCTCATGGAGTGGATCATGCCCCACCCCCCTAATATGTGCCAGTTTGCCTGGACTGTGATTCTCAGCGCCATGCATCTGGTGTCATCCTCCTGGGATGGTAAGGAGGAAGCTCTGGTAGCCTAGTGGATTACAAGCTGGACTGCTCACCGGAAGGTCAGCAGTTCAAATCTACCAGGCACTAGTCAGGAGAAAGGGGAGACTTTCTGTTTCCATATATAGTTACAGCCTTGGTGACGCTCTACGAGGCCGTTGCAAGTCGGAATCGCCTCGACAGCACTTAATAACAACAAATTACGTTGCCCAAGCCTTGTGGTGACCATATGCATCATCTTCATGGTCTCTGGTAGAGTTGAGCTCACTGTAGGACTCTTGTGTTGACCGTGTGTGTTGGTGTGGGTTCCCTGGAGAAGCCATCCTGTGGTATCTAGACCTACCTGTGTTATATGAAGTAGAGAGACTCACTTCACAGAAATGCCTCACACAGTTGCGGGGTCTAGAAGATTCCAAATCTGTAGGTCAGGTGGTAACTGGAGACTTGTGTAGGTTTATGGTCCTGGAAGCAGAGGTCACACGACCTATTAGCACTTGTACTCTGTGAACAGCCCTTTCAGATGATTGGCGCATCACCTCAGACCATGCCGTACAGGTGATGACGTGTATGGCGTGTGGAAACACAGCTAGTTCACCCTCTGCCAAGACGACACCCGGCATTAGCCACCACCCACCATGATCTTCATTTAGAACGACATTCGGTAACTATGAGAAACGCTAGGATAAATCAGGGAAGACGTGGGAATTTTCAGTATCTCTGGTGACGTCACCTCTTTAAACAAGGGACCCTCGTTTGCTTTATGCCCAGCCCCACAAGGAGCTAGACACCAACCATATAGGGTGGACTTGCTGGCCCCCGCTTCCCACCTCCTAGGATTCATGATTGGTGGAGGCGGTGAGAGCTTGCCACTCATTGGACAGTTTTCCCCTAATGGGCGGGGTTAGAGTGTTGCAGTATCGGAGGTTCTCCCCTGCTGGCTGCTGAATCTTCCAGCCCTCAGCCCCTGACCGGTCTCATCTAGAACTTGATTTTCTGAAGTCCATGATTCAAATGCTTTGATTCTTCTCACGGTCTTCCTTATTCACTGTCCAGCTTTCGCATCCATATGAGGTTACTGAAAATACCATGGCTTGGGTCAGGTGCACCTTACTCCTCAAGCTGACATCTTTGCTCTTCAACACTTTAATGACGTCTTGGGCAGTAGGTTTTTTGATTTCTTGACTACTGCTGTGTTGATTGTGGATCCAAGTAAAACGAAGTCTGTGACTTCAATCTTTTCTCCATTTATCATGATGTTATTTATTGATACAGTTGTGAGGTTTAATGTTTCCTTTACATTGAGGTGCAATCCATACTGTGAAGGCTGTGGTGTTTATATCTTCATCAGGAAGTATTTTAAGTCCTGTTTGCTTCCAGCAAGCAAGGTTGTATCATATGCTTATCACTTGTTACCGAATCTTCCTCCACCTTTGATGCTGTGGTCCTCTTCATAGAATCCAGCTTCTTGGATTATTTGCTCACCATCCGGATTGAGTAAGCGTGGTGAAAGAATATAATCCTGGCACACACCATTCCTGATTTAAAACCATTCCGTATTCCCTTGTTCTGTTCTAATAATTGCCTCTTGGTCTATGTTGTTGTTAAGTGCTGATGAGGTGGCTCTGACTCATAGCGACTCTGTGTAGGTTTCCAAGGAATGGATGGTGAACTTGAACCACCAACCTTGTGGTCTGTATGTGACCACAATTAAGTGTTCCAGAATACTCATTCTTCACAATGTTGTCCATCATAGCTTGTCATGAGCCACACAGTCGAAAGCCTTTGCATAGTCAGTAAATCACAGGCAAACATCTTTTTGGTATTCTCTGCTTTCAGCCAAGTTCCATCTGACATTGCAATGATATCCCTTGTTCCATGGCCTCTTCTGAATCCGGCTTGAATTTCTTGCAGCTTCCTGTCAGTGTATTGCTGCAAATGCTTCTGAATTATCTTCAGCAAACTTTCAGTTGCGTGTGATGTTAATGATACTCTTTGATGATTTCCATATTCCTTTGGGTCACCTCTCTTTGGAATGGGCATGAATATAGATCTCTTCTAATTGGTTATTCAAATAGTTGTCTTTGAATGAGTTGTTGTTGTTATGTGCCGTGGAGTTGGTTCCAACTCATAGCAATCCTGTACATGGTTTTCGAGGCTGTAAATCTTCAGGGGAGCACAAAGCCTCATCTTTCTCCTGCAGAACGGTTGGTAACTTCAAACTTGACCTTGAGGTTAGCAGCCCAACTTGTAACCCCTACTCTACCAGAGCTCCTTAATGAGTTGTCATTGTTAAGTACTGTTGAGTCAGTTTCAACCCACAGCGACCCTGTATAGGGTTTCTGAGGAGCGGCTGGTGAACTTGAACCACCGACCTTGTGGTTCAAACGACTTTGCAGTCCAGCACTTAACCCACAGCGCCACAATGACTTAGCGTCTTCTAAATCCTGGTAGCTCTGTAGGATAAGCACTGGACTATTAATCACAAGTCGGTGGTTTGAGCCCACCAGCTTCTTGGAGGGGGAAAATGAGGCTTTCTGCTCCCAAAACATTCACGGCCTGACTATGAGTCAGGTACCAATTCAATGGCATCTAACAACAACAAAATTCCGTAGTATTTATAGCTGCGGTACCTTGGGTTTATTTGAAATGCCTTTTTTATCTAAAGTCTTGATTCCTACCAAGTGACTGGGTGGGGCCATGCAAATCAGGTAGCCAGGACTCTAAGGCTGGGATTGGTTAGCTTTGCCCTCCGGCTAGGTTTGAAAGGAGGCATCTCAGAAGCAGGATGGAAGATCCCAAGACCATCCAGAAGGAAGAGCACAAGTGGAGTGTGAGATCCCCACCTAGAAAGCCGATAATGGCAGAGGCCGTGGCATGGAGGGACAGAACAACTGTGGACTCCAGGTCTATGGACAGAGGGTGAGGCCAAGGGGCCACATGGCTGAGAGGCAGAAGACAAGAGTGAGGCGTGCCCACAGTCTGGCCAACGAGGGGCCTTCCTGACAGGAGAATACTGCGTCCTCAGTTGGTTTTGATCCTGAATTGTACCCTGGTCACTTCCCTAATAAACCCCATAATAATGAATATTGTTAAGAGTTCTGTGTGGCCATTACAGTGGATTTTTGTTTTCTTTACGGCTGTGCTCTTTGATCTTCATCAGTAAGAGTTTTAAGTCCTCTTCACTTTCAGCAAGCAAGGTTGTATCATCTGCATATCACAGGTTGTTAATGAGTCTTCCTCCAATCCTGATGCCATGTACTTTTTCACGTAATCTAATTTCTCGGATTATTTGCTCAGCATACAGAGTGAATAAGTATGCATCTCAATGTAAAGAAAACAAAATACTTCAGCACTGAACCGATAAACAGCATCCATATCAATGGAGAAAAGATTGAAGTTGTCAAAGACTTACTTCATTTTACTTGGATCAACCATCAACACTTATGGAATCAGCAGTCAAGAAATCAAAGGCAAATCTTCTGCACAAAACCTTGTTAAAATGTTGAAGAGCTAAGATGTCAGCCTGAGGACTAAGGTGCGCCTGACCCAAGCCATGGTATTTTCAATAACCTCATATGGATGTGAAAGCTGGACAGTGAATAAGGAAGACTATAGAAGAATTGATGCTTTTGAGTTATGGTGTTGGAGGAGAATACTGAAAGTGCCATGGGCTGCCAAAAGATCAAACAAATCTGTTTTGGAAGAAGTGCAGCCAGAGTGCTCCTTGGAGGCCAGGAGGACATATTATCAGGGGGGACTGGTCACTGGAGAAGGCTATCATGTTTGATAAAGTGGAGGATTGGAGTAAAAGAGGAAGAGTGCCCAACGAGATGGATTGGCACAGTGGTGGCAGCGATGGACTCAGGCGTAGCAGCGACTGTGAGGTTGGCCCAGACCCAGGCAGCGTTGTGTTCTGTTGTGGATAGGCTAGCTATGAGTCAGTACCAACTCGATGGCACCTAACAACAACAACAACAACAACATTGCAATGGATGATGGGACCCAGATGTGCAGCAGAGAGTGTTGTGGAGACGTGGTTGGTGTCAGATTAAGGTAAACAAGGTTGTAGGCAGAAGCATGTCTGACCTTTGCTTCATAGCCGGCCTTGGGTTGGTTTTGAATTTGATTCTCTTTTCTCCTTGTGAAGTCAGGAAAAGTCAGACCTGGTCCCCACTTGGTTTAAGCAGTAGCCATAGTTTTCTTGTCTGTTGTTATTTTATGCGTCGTAGTTAAATGAACATTATTTTTGCATGGACACTCAGGATCATCCTAAAAGTTAATAGGTTTGACGTGCACCAGAAAGTTGGAGGCGGATCTTCTGAAACACCAGCCACCGAAAATCATTTGGGGCACAGTTCTCCTCTGTCATACGGCGTGTAGGGGCGCTTTAACTTGGCATTGAGTTGATGATGGTTGGGTTAGGGTTAGGGTTTAGGCTGCTGACAGTGTGTGTGTGTGTGTGTGTGTGTGTGTGCGTATGAGGCCCCCCTGGTCTGTCAGAGTGTGAGTGACAGTTCAGGAGAGCTACTGGGAGTGTGTGTGTGGGGGTGATACTCGGCCAGGGAGAACTTACCAAGAGATGTTAATGTCCAGAGGACTGGAAGGATAGAGGCTGGCAACCATCGAAGGGCCTGTGACCTTGGCCAGGGCAGAGAGGTGCTGGCTCATATTGGATGCTACGTGGCCTGAAGACAGGACCTGCTCACACTCTCCTGATGTGGGTTTTACAGGGACCGACGCCGTCAGTTCTCAGCACGTCTCACGTCTTCATTTCGTCATGTTGTTACTTGCTGTCAAATCGATTCTTAGATCACAACACGCTAAATAAATATTTGGAGCCCTGGTGGCACTTCAGGTTAAGCACCAGACTGCTAACTGATAGGACTGTGGTTCAAATCCACCAGCTGCTCCTCAGGAGAATGATGATGAGCAGTCTGCTCCCATAAAGATTTACAGCCTCGGAAACCCCATGGGGCACTCTTGCTCTGTCCTATGGGGTGGTTACGAATTGGGCTGCGAACCTCAGGGTCAGCAGTTTGAAACTACCAGCAGTTCCACGGGAGAAAGATGAGGAGTTCTGCTCCGATAAAGATTTACAGCCTTGGAAACCCTGTGCAGGGTCACTGTGAGTCGGAACTGACTCCACGGCACATAACCACCACCATGGGGTCACTGTGAGTCAGGATTGGGACTCAGCCCCGATGCCTGTGGGTGTGGCCCTGTTTGGAGGCAGCATCTTTCTTGGAGGATGTTGTTTGTGGAGCTGGATGAGACCACAGTGTGGCTGCTGGATCTCATGGCTCCTGATGGTGAATTTTAAGAGGACAGACACAAAGCCACACACTGGGAATTTGAAATGTGGATTACCCAGGACTCCCGAGGTAGGGAGAGACAAGGGGGATCGTCCATCAGAGCCCTCACACTGACCGGGGACACCCAGTCTCCAGAGCCATGAGAGCATGCCCCCTTCTCTGTAGAAGCACCCGGGAGGTGGCCCCGGGAGATGCACAATCACTGAGGTCACCTCGGCAGGCTTCAGCTTGCACTGCAGAATTGAGGACCAGTACATTCCTTCTGGGGGTGGTGTCCACCCTGGCCCAGGCTGCAGTGACCATGGGACACAGCCGGTTTCCTCGTACACAAGCCGACAGCTCCAGTGGATAAGTAACGTAGACTCCTCTCTGCACATCCCTGGGCAGCCGGGCTCAGTGCTCAAGCCACTTTCTGCTGTGTTTCTAGGGCGCTGCCCGAACCATCCACCTCAGAACTGGCCAGAGGAGTCAGGGCAAAGCAACGTGGTTCCCATCCCAGCTTCCAGGGTGCCAGAAACAACCCTGAACATTTCATAGCTCCAAGGAGACACCAGGCTCTTTACTGAACTTGTAAAAGTATCATCCGTCTTCCTGAGGTGTGCCCGATTGCCCGACGTCGCTGGGTGCTATGCTGGGCACTTCAGAATAATAAATCCTTGATTTATTATTATTTTTAAGTTTTTATTGTGAATTGAGTGATAGTTTACATGGGAGAACATCAGCTTTACATTCATCCTAGTGTATTTCGTTTCATTACAATGATTACAATCCCCTCTATGCATCATCAACCAACAACATTTGCTTTCATACCAGAGTTTATTTTTAAAAGTAATGCATTTCCATCACCGAAACATGTAAATAGCAGAAAGTAAGAAAAAAAGGAAAAAACCTACCCCAAGACATAGTGTTCCCATTTTGTCCTGTTTCTGCCCACCTTTGCTTCCTGTGAATGTTGCAAGAAGTACTGGAGGCCAGGAGGGCCAAACTTCATCTCTCCTACTTTGGACATATTGTCAGGAGGGACCAGTCACTGCAGAAGGACATCATGTTTGGTTAGGTGGAGGGTCAGAGAAGAAGAGGAAGACCCTCAGCGAGATGGATTGGCAAAGTGGCAGCATCAGTGGGCTCAAACGTGGCAATAATTGTGAGGTTGGCTCAGGACCGGGCACTGTTTCATTCTGTTGTGCATAGGGTCACTATGAGTCAGTACTGACTCGATGGCACCTAACAACAACAACAACAACGGTATGTGCCTTATAAAGAACTTGCTCATTAGCTGTGTGGACTTAGCCCTGTCTCCTGCTGACTCCAGCAAAGAATTCAAGCCTCAGAAACAGGGGGTCTAGGAGTTGGACTTCACAGCCAAAACAATGACAGCCGTCTTATATCTTGTCAAGAACTCGATTGTTGTTAGCTGTGTGCAGTGAGTTCTGGCTTATGACCAACTTCCGCACCATTCCCACATGCGGCAGCTCATTGGGACCTCACAGGCTGATAGTCGGAAGTTGATTACCAGCCTTTTCTTCCTAGTCCTTCTTAGTCTCAAAGCTCTGCTCAGACCTGCTCAGCCTCCTAGCAACACACAGGTCTCCACAGAGACAGGTGCTGGCTGGGCAGGAAGTTTGCTGCTGGGGAATCCAGCCCACCAGCACCCCTGTAACATGCTCCTGTTTCTCCATGTTGTCATCCCCTGTGGAGGGCAGTGGGGGGTGTGGGGAGAACAGGGCCGTGGGGCATGGCCTCAGAACCTCATGCAGCATGGGGGGCAGGTGAGCAGGAGGTAGGGGCAGAGTTGGGGCGTTGGCAGGTGTGGGGAGACCCAGGACAACCTGGGAGGGCTTTGTTGGAGGATGGTGTCCCTCTGGAAGGAGATGGACACCTGGCTTCCCTATGTCAGAAGTGACCCCAGGTCGAGCGATGGTGTGTCCCAGTCGCTCTGACATCAGCTACGATCGATCACTGCCCGACCTACACACCGAGTCTCAGGCTCCGAGCCGCAGCTTCACTGTCTCTGCAGGGTTCTGGCATCTTGTGAGCGCTGGTGGGTCTGAAGCAGCTGCTCTAGCGTGGGGACTGAGGTGGGTGTGTTGGTAAGACTGGTTCAGCAGAAGGTTGAGTGCCCAGGAAGGGCAGGTGGGCACTTGGCCTCTCCTGGCCATCTGTTTGTCTCTAGTGAGTCACAGGTGTGTCCCTCTTGGAATTCTTGGAGGGGGAGGTGGGACAAGTGTCATTGCCCCTGCTGGACTGAGTTAGTTGGGAGTCGTGGACGTTCAGGGACGATAGAGTTGTGTGAAGTGAGGGTGTGTCTGAGCTGCCCTGATAAAGTGTCCCATCTGGTCACCTGTGGTCAGTGGGCGGGCAGAATCTGAATTCCGGACTGGCTGGAGCTCAGGCCTGCGTGCTTCCCCTCGATGTGGGGTTTCACGGGGAGGCTGGATGCGCCCCTGTCTGTTGAACTGCCCCCTTGGTCAGCCTCTACAGTTGGTAGGGCGCCGGACAGCCTGGAATCCACTGTGCAGTCGTCTGGCGTTTGCTTTGAGCAATTGGCAGAGCTCTGAGAGGGCCTGAGCTGAACTGGACTTACTCTGGACCGGCTGAGGAACTGGGTCACCCTGAGCCCAGGGCCACGAGACCATTTTCAGATGAGAAGTGAGGGCGCTGAGAGGGAGGGCAGCCAATGTGCCCGACCTGACCCCAGGGGCCTTGTAGAGCTGACCCTGTACCTCCCCCCCCCCCCCCCCCACACACACACAGATGACGGACCTGCCGTATGGACAGCTGCGCCCTGCCCGTGGGTCATTGCTGGGTTGAGTTTCAACCCTGATTCATTGGGGCCCACAGTCAGTCCCATGTCCACTCAGTCACTGAGCCACTCAGACAGGCCTCCAGGGGAGAAGTGGGAATGAGAAGCAGAGACACAAACGTGGAGCGTGGGCGCTCGGGCAGGAACTTGGGGGTCAGATTGTCAGTCTGGTCCTGCCAAGGCAACCTCAGTTCCAGCCATCACAGTGGTGGTGGTGGTGTGCCGTGGAGTTGGTTCTGACTCAAAGCTACCCTGTACCAGGTTTCCGAGGCCGTAAATCTTTACGGGAGAAGAAAACCTCATTTTTCTCCTGCAGAACGGCTGGTAGTTTTGAACTGCTGACCTTGAGGTTAGCAACCTGACTTGTAACCACTACACTACCAGAGCTCCTTAGCGATCACATTGTTGTTGTTAAGTGCCGTTGAGTCAATTCTGACCCATAGTGATCCTGTATAGGGTTTTCAAGGAGCAGCTGGTGAGCTTGAACTGCCAATCTTGCAGTTCAAACAGCTTTACAGTCTGGCGCATTAACCCACAGCGCCACACCAGGACTCCAGCGATCACATTAGGGCTGAGTTAATTAAACGTTTGACCAAAGAGACTAATCTTTAAGTTGATAATTTTGTCTGACCAAATATAACAGGCTAATTTTTAAGTTGATAATTTTGTCTGACTAAATATAGCAGGCTACTTTTTAAGTTGATAATTTTGGCTCACCAAATATAACAGGCTAATTTTTCAGTTGATAATTTTGTATGGCCCACTAATGATGTTATGAATTCCGGCAGAATAAGGTTCCCCACCCTGGCTTTGTAGCCATTCAGGGCTTGGCTGGCCATTGGAGATAAAGGCCGTGTGTTTGTGTGGCAGTTCGAGTGCAGCAGGGCACAGCGTGAAGGTCGGTGGGTGCGGGCTCAGCTGTGCAAGTCTCAGGTGGGAGGTGGGGGTAGACCAGTTAGTTCATGTCCAGGTCTGTTCTGATTCCAACGCTGCTGTAAACCACAGGCTCCCATCCTGTGACACCTGGTGATGTAGCTGAGTTTCAGCTGCGGTGCATTGTCATTGTGATGAATGCTGTTAAATTGTGGTACTTGTCCCCTGCTGCAAGGAACCCTGGTGGCACTGTGGCTTAGGTGTTGGACTGCTATCTGCAAGGTCAGTGGTTCAAACCTACCAGATGCTTTGTGGGGAAACTTGAGGCTTTCTGCTCCCAGAAAGATTTTTTAAAAAAGGGATTTCTTTCTTTCTTTTTAAAGCTTTTACTGTGCATTGAGTGATTGTCTACACGGCAGAACATCAGTTTTGTACTCGACCAATCGCATCTTATTTCATTGTAATGATTACAGTCCCCCTTTTTGATGTACACAAAAATATGCAGGAATAGACAGTTGTTTAAACAACCAAAGAGCACATTCTGTAAGCCTGCCCCCTGCTCACCAGGACACAGCCTTTCTCTTTCCGTGAGTCTAGAGTCCTGAGCTGTTCCCTCTCTCCATGTCCTCATCTCTGTCTCCATCTCTTGTGTTGTTGCTTCTCTGGTTAGGATCCCACATTCAGCTCATGCTCTTCTCCCTTGATGGTCGTAGGGTCCTCCTCTGTTTCTGGAATGTAAGATTAAACTCTCCCCCCCTTTATTACAGAACTTCTAATTTTATAATTGTGATAATTGCCATTAGTCATGATAATGATTTGTTGTTGTTAATTGCTGTCGAGTCAGTTCTGACTCATAGTGACCCTGTATAGGGTTTCCAAGGAGCAGCTGGTAAGCTTGAACCACCGACCTTGAAGTTCAAATGGCTTTGCTGTTCAGTGCATTAACCCACAGTGTCACACCAGGACTCATGATAATAATTGTTATTGTTGTTGTTAAGTGCCATCTAGTTGGTTCCGACCCATAGCGACCTTGTATAGGGTTTCCAAGGAGCAGCTGGTGAACTTGAACTGCCAACCTTGCAGTTCAAACCGACTTTGCAGTCCAGTGCATTAACCCACAGCGCCACACCACTCACTATTAAATCAAAAGAATCCTACCCCCATCTCCTTTCACTCCCATCTCCTTTCACCATATCCATTTAGATAAAAAAATGGAAACGATTCAGTGGGAATTCTATATTTCCTCGCACACTTTGAAAACTTGTAAGCCAGTCACTTTGTGCCTTTATAGCCCCTCCCCCCATTTTAGGTAACCAATGTCTAAGTTGCCTGTCACTATCAACCCTGTGTACAGAGGAGACAGGCTTGATCCTTGATGTGAAGACTCCTTCCCTCTCAGTTGGTACTTTGAGCTACTACTTCCATCAGAAAAGATCAGAAAAAGATTGTATCAAATTGTAGCAGTTGACACTTGCTTCCTTTATCCAATTTCTTGATCTTCCTCTAGTGAATCCCAACAAGATTTATGGTCTTGAAGAAGAAGCAACTCTCCCCTAATCTGTTTTACAGGCTCACTGGGAGTTGGCATTGACCCAGAGGGTGAGACTGTGGACTCCCAGATCTGCTGTCTGGCCCGGGCTGGCACCTTCTGCCTCAGTGCACACACAGCTTTTCCTTCTCAGACCTCTGGGGCCGCGGCTGCCCCGGGGGCCCATGTCCTAGGCTGGGAGGGCAATCGACGCACTACTTTCCGCCCCCTTGGGTCATTGCTGGCTCACCTGATGAGCAGGTCCTCAGGAGTCGCTTCCCTTGCTCCGAGCAAGTGGACGCTGGGGTCAGCACCACTTGGGGACCCTGGCCGGTGGCTCCTTTTCTTGTCGGTGGATAGTCAGGCACAGATGCTGAGGTGCAGTGAGCTTGGCCTCACCACAAGGGTGGTGGGGACAGGGAAGTCATGAGCATGTCTGATGCTGTGTCTCCCCGATCATGCCTGGTGCTCACCAGGGCTGTGGGAGATGCTTCGAGCATTGATTTTCTCCCTGCATGCTGGCCTGCAGATAGTGACCACTCGTGGGGACACATTCACTGAGTGAGCGGGGGCCCTTCCGTGCTGACAGACCCCAGCTGAGAGTCTGGTCCCTGAGGAGGGCAGCTGTGAATGGAGGTACCAGCCCACCTTCTCTGTGCAGCCCCTCAGTGTGATGATTGAGGGGCAGTGGGGTGTGGTCAGGAGAGGGAGCTGGGCACGTGAAGGATCTGCACACCCCGGGTCCGGTGCTCCAGCCTGTCCTCAGGGTCACGAGAGGGGCACGTCCCAGGTGGGGATGGACAGGCCATTGCACCTTTGTTCAGAATTCTTCTGGAAACAGGAAGGGAGAGCTCAGCACCTGGGTCTTGTTCACTGGACTGGAACCTCGAGTCTTGACCATGCAGTGTTTTCCGAAGGGGACACTGAGGGAGGTGGTTGTAGAGGCTGCAGACCCCATGTCACATGAGCCGGAAGGTGATTCAGAGCACAGGATACGCCTGTGAGAGTCACGCTGCCGCTGCTGTTTCAGGAGAGCTGTGGCCCAGGCTTGTGTAGAACCTTCTGGAAGAAAGGCAGTGGCTGTGGTTTAGGGTGTCATTTCCAGTCACCTCCACTTAATCGGGTTGCCTAGGAAATGCCCTTGTGGCTCCATCTTGCCAGGCGTGGTGTAGCTTTGCTGGTGGGAGGGGGTGGTGAAGCCGTGGGGTCTGAGTCGCCCCCACCCTCCACTACAGCCCCATCATCCCAACTCTGCCTTCACACGGAGAGCAGCTCTCCTGGTTATTTTAAGTGGATTCCCATGGAAACGGGAGTGGGCGGCCCCTCAGTGCTCATGAGAGAGGCTGGCGGGGCTGGTCCCAAAGTAGGCTGTGGGGACCCAGGGGCCTGTCCTGCTGGTCCAGCCTCACTGCCCCTCACACCCTCAGTCTTCTAGATGTGGGTGGAGGTCCCTCTCCAGTCAGCGGAGTGGGGGCTCTAAAGTCCCAGCAAGAGCTGTTCCCAGCCACTGTATATTTTGAACTTTTATTTTGGTAAAATACAACGCAACAAAAGGACACTTGAGCTTTAAATTTGATAAAATAGCTATGTAACGAAAGCCGGCCATCTTCGGCATTTGTAAGTACAGGTGTACCTTGGAGATGTTGCAGACCACCCAATGAAGTGAGTCCACAGTCAGGTGAATCACACAGCTTTTGGGTTCCCAGTGTCTACACAAGTTACGTCCCCACTGTACTGTGCTCAATGACGTGATGAACAAGTGTGAGATCTTGTGAGGGAACCAACATGGGACACATGCACACAACTTCAGCACCAGCTGTAGGAGACATGGGGTCACGGATCTCCAAGTGTCTGGGAAGCTCGATAACGTGAGGTCGACCCGCAACAGTTCAGTGTGCTCAACCATCACCAGTCCCTGGTCCTGAATGTTTCCCAAACACTCAGTGTCCTGCCTACAGCGACGCTCACATGTCACCCCGAAAGGTACACGTGTGTGAGTGTACCTACAGTGTGTGATTGTGTGTTCAGGTGTGAGTGTGTGGATGTGGCTGTGAGTATACCTACAGTGTGTGATTGTGTGTGTGTGTGATAGTGTGTGCAGGTGTGAGTGTGTGGGTGTGGCTGTGAGTATACCTACAGTGTGTGATTGTGTGTGCAGGTGTGAGTGTGTGGGTGTGGCTGTGAGT
>NW_006408990.1:942108-942621 GCF_000296735.1 Chrysochloris asiatica | reverse complement strand
CAGTGTGTGATTGTGTGTGCAGGTGTGAGTGTGTGGGTGTAGCTGTGAGTATACCTACAGTGTGTGATTGTGTGTGCAGGTGTGAGTGTGCGGGTGTGGGTGTGAGTATACCTACAGTGTGTGACTGTGTGTGCAGGTGTGAGTGTGCAGGTGTGGCTGTGAGTATACCTACAATGTGTGATTGTGTGTGCAGGTGTGAGTGTGCGGGTGTGGGTGTGAGTATACCTACAGTGTGTGATTGTGTGTGCAGGTGTGAGTGTGCAGGTGTGGCTGTGAGTATACCTACAATGTGTGATTGTATGTGTGTGTGTGTGATAGTGTGTGCAGGTGTGAGTGTGTGGGTGTGGCTAAGTATACCTACAGTGTGTGATAGTGTGTGCAGGTGTGAGTGTGTGGGTGTGGCTGTGAGTATACCTATAGTGTGTGATTGTGTGTGCAGGTGTGAGTGTGTGGGTGTAGCTGTGAGTATACCTACAGTGTGTGATTGTGTGTGCAGGTGTGAGTGTGCGGGTA
>NW_006408990.1:933547-941808 GCF_000296735.1 Chrysochloris asiatica | reverse complement strand
TGTGGCTGTGAGTATACCTACAGTGTGTGATTGTGTGTGCAGGTGTGAGTGTGTGGGTGTGGCTGTGAGTATACCTACAGTGTGTGATTGTGTGTACAGGTGTGAGTGTGTGGTGTAGCTGTGAGTATACCTACAGTGTGTGATTGTGTGTGTGTGTGATAGTGTGTGCAGATGTGAGTGTGTGAGTGTGGTTGTGAGTATACCTACAGTGTGAGTTTGTGCAGGTATGGATGTGTTAGTATATTGAGTGTGTGCATGCGTGATGTGTGTAGTTGTGTGTATGTGAGTATATAGAACGTTATTGTGAGTGTGTGCAGGTGTCACTCTGTATCTCTGGGGTGTGTGGTTGTGAGTGTTGTGCATGTGAGTGTGTGCAGGTGTGAATGTGTGTGTCAGTATGCAGCTGTTGTATGCAGAGTGTGTGAACGTGAGCGTGTGTGTGTACAAGGGTAAATCAGTATCGCTACGGACCCCTGGAATGTGTGAAGCTGTTGTTTCCTGACACAGCCTCCCCCTGGGACTGGACACTTCTGAAGGTGTGTCCATTGCTCTAACACTTCTCTGGCAAACTCTGCGCTCTCCACCTGACACCACACCACAGTGGCAGTTTTAGCTTTCTCCAGGGACTGAACTTGTGTTCCTTTTCAATGTTTGTTCAGTTTCAGGAATAAAAACAAGTGTGAAGAGGAAAGGTCGGGACGGTAGGGTGAATGAGGTAAGGTTTCCTGACAAAACTATCGCCCATGAAGAAGAGCAGGTGTGATGTTGTGATGGAATCAATTCCTTGGTGCAAGTCTCCTGGTCTTTTTCTCAGCCATGTGGTCTCAGATCATCCTGTGTCTTTTGAGAAAACTTTCCATAACCTTTGGAGCCAACCTCTCTGCCTTGATTTCACTGGCCCAGCGAGTCCCCTTGGAAGCCACTGTTGCGATCGGACCTTTTTCTGAAGGCTCCATAATGAGACTAGGAGTCCTGGTGTGGCGCTCTAGAGTAAGCACTGGACTGCAAGGTCGGTTTAAACCGAAAGGCTAGCAGTTCAAACTCGTCAACTGCTCCTCAGAAGCCCTATGAGCATGAACAGGAGTTGACTCAAAAGCATGTGCATTGGGACCGAGACCCCTGTATTCCTGAGGGAATGTGTCTTGAAGCCATGCACTGATTGTAGCCTTTTGAAACACGTCTTGTTTGGAATATGCCTGAGTAGCAAAGCTTCCTGACTTACCCTCATGTGGGGGGTTATGGGGAACTAAGCCCTCTGGGCCAGGGGCTTTAGATGCGACTTCAGGGACTCCTGGAGGGGTCTCAGGAAGGAGCTGGGATTTCCTGTTGTTCAGTGTGGGTCACGCGTACCTTCAATGTGGCCTCAGAGGGCAGACGTGGCCCCAGGGGGCAGACATGGCCAAAGGTGTGGATGTGGTCCCTGGGCGGTAGATGTGGCCTCAGGGAGTGGGCATCCTCACCACCCACCTACATCCATTAGGGTTAGGTGATGTCCCAGTGCCTGGACCCTCCTCTGTTCAGGTTCAGGCCAGGCCTTGTTAGATGGAGTCTTGGGCTTGAGCCTCCTGGCTGTTCAGGTGGCGTTCTCACCCCATGTCTGGCTCTGGGACCAGGGCAGAAGTTCTCTGGGAAGGCCACAACTGGGGGCCTTGGCACCTGAGAGATCTTCGAGTCACTTGCATGGGTGAAAGTTGTAAGACTTCGTATCTCTGAAATGGTCCCAGCACCCAGAAACGCACTTCTGGGACGAGGGTGGTGTTGTCACCTGCTCCGCGAATGTTTGATTAACAGACTGGCCCCCTTCACAGTTGTCCTCAGGCAAGCTCAGCTAATTAAGTCCCTGGTGCCGGCTCTGATTGGATTAGTTAAGCTCACTGTTGTGGATACAAGTGTGGGAGTCACCCCGAAGCCTCTCCCCGCTCGTCGGGATCAGGGTCGTCTGCTGCGGCGCTTCCCTGGGATGACCCTGACGAGGTTGGGAGATGGGGATTTGGTGTCACTGGGTGGTGGGTACGCACATGGACCCACAAGAATGCTCTATGAAAACCGCCCAGCTGTCTGGTGGGCTTTGTCTGTCTGTCAGGCCCACTGCAAATACATCAGAGTGAAATGCGCCAATTGCAAGCTCCCTGCCTGCTGGCTGCCGGGAGGTGTAGAGACCCCTTCGTGTGCAGGGTCTTGTGTTGGAGGGAACCTTGTCTTGCACACGATGGATGGGAAGTTGAGGGAGGGTCTTGGTGGTGCAGAGGAGCCGTGGGGATGTTGGTGGTGAGGTCCTCCAAAGTGTATTTGGGATCTTCCCTGTGAATTTTCCAGGGGCCACGGCTTGTCAGGCCTCAGTCTTCTCATCTGTGAAATGGGAGGCACAGTAGGTGGCCTTGGTGTTGTTAGGTGAGTCCTCTTGTTGCCCATTCCCCGGCCCCTTTGTCAGCCTGGCCTCATCCTTGGAGACTACCTCTCACTGTGCTCTCTCTGCCTGGGTGTGGATTCTTGTCATAGTGGTCCTCACTGGTCGACGACTGGACAGGACTCAGACACACAGGCTGCTTGGCCGCTGTTGTCCTGGGTGCCTGGTGCAGCTGTCACTTCGAGGCCAGCATGTGATGCCTGCAGCCTGGACAGGTGATGGGCAGGTCTGGGGTGGATGGGGTACACTGACCAGCCCCCAGCCTCTGAGAGTGGGTGCCGCCTCTGCCCACCAGGCCTGGAGCCCAGACCCAAGGCGGCCAAGTCTGGTAAACGGCCCAGTGACGGTCACAGGACAGGAAAGGCCTTGTGAGTTTGGACCTTCATGGTGTCAGAGCAGAGCTGTGGTTAATGTTTTGGCAGCAGATCCAGGCCTTTCCTTTGAGCATCTCTGTCTGGCCTATTTACTGCGGCCACCGCCCACAGGCTCCGCCCACAGATTCCACCCTGGGAACCAGTCACAGGCTCCACCCATGGGTTCCTTTTATAGGCTCCAATCATGGTCACTGCCCAAGGGCTCCGCGCATGGACACCACACACGGACTACAATCACAGGCTTTCTCTCCCACGAACACCATCTACGGGCTGTAATCACGGTTACCGCCCACAGGCTCCGCCCATGGCTCCTCCCACAGGCTCCAATCACAGTCACTGCCCACAGGCTCCGCCCATGGCTCCTCCCACAGGCTCTGCCCATGGCTCCGCCCATGGCTCCTCTCCCAGGCTCCAATCATGGTCACCGCCCACAGGGTCCACCCAGGGATACCACCCACAGACTCCAATCACAGGCTCCGCCCATGGCCCCTCCTACAGGCTCCAATCATGGTCACTGCCCATAGATGCCATCCAGGGAGTCCAATCACAGGCTCCACCCATGGGCTCCTGCCATGGGCTCCAATCATCTTGGCTCCAGGCGGATCTGTTTCCGCTCTGCTGGTTTGGAATCTGGTTCTGTGGTGGAATTCTCCAGAAAAAGCACCGTTTGTTTCTATAGTATAGCATTTCAGGAGTTAATCCATGGGATGTGCACTCTCCGTCCATCTGTCCACTTAGTAGCTCCCAGCTGGGTGCTAGGGACCAAAGAGATGGCTGGGACGTGACCATCCCTGGGGAACCCACTGTGGACAGTTATAATGTCGTTTGACAAGTTCTAGGAGAGTGTGTACTGTGGAGGTTTGTATGTTGCTGTGATTCTTAAAGCTATGCGAACCAGTATTTTAAATACCAGCAGAGCCACTCATGATGGATGGATTACAGCGAAGCTTCCAGACTAAGACAGACTAGAAAGAAGGAGAGACGAACTACTTGGAAATATTTAGTCACTGAAAACCTTATGAATAGCAGTGGAACACTGTCAGCACCAGACTACTGAATACTGAAAAATGATGAAAAACTCCAAAAATACTTCCAGATATAGAGCAAGAAAATGAGCCCCGCAGGTTGGAAGGTTCTCAAAATCTGACTGAGGAAGAGCTGCCTTCTCAAAATACAGTGGACCTTGATGTTCCTAATGGAGTAAAGCCTTCGGGATCTTTGTTTACTGATGGGGCACAACTCAAAATGAGGAGAAAAAGCTACAAACATCCATTAATAATCAGAACATGATATGTATGAATCTAGGTAAACTGGAAGTTATCAAAAATGAGATGGATTGCATACACATCAATATCCTAGGTATTAATGAGTTGAAATGGGCTGGCATTGGTCATTTTAAATCTGATAATCACATGATTTACTATGCCATGAATTACAAATTGAAGAGGAATGGTGTCACAGTCATCATCAAAAAGAACATTTCAATCCATCTTGAAGTACAACGCTGTCTGTGATAGGATAATATCCATTCGCCTACAAGGACAACCAGTTAATACCACTATTATTCAAATTTATGCACCAACTACTAAAATCAGTGATGATGAAATTGATTAATTTTACCAGTGTCTCCAGTTTGAAATTGATCAAACATGCAATCAAGATGCATTGACCATTATTGGTGATTGGAATGCAAAGATTGGAAACAAAGGAAGGATTGTTGTTGTTGTTGTTGTTAGGTGCCATTGAGTAAGTACCGACTCATAGTGACCCTATGCACAGCAGAATGAAACACTGCCCGATCCTAGGCCATGCTTGAGTCCTTTGATGCTGCCATCTGGTGAAAAAGAGGAAGGATTAGTAGTCGGGAAATATGGCCTTGGTGAGAGCAACGATGCTGGAGATTACATGATAAATTTTTGTAAGACTGATGACTTATTAATTGTAAATACCTTGTTTAAACAACATAAAAGATAACTATACACATTAGGCCTCACCAGTTGGGATACCCAGAAATCAAATTGACATCTGTGGAAAGAGATGGTGGAAAAGCTCCACATCATCAATCAAAACAAGGCCGGGGGGCAGATTGTGGAACAGTCATCAATTGCTCATATGTAAGCTTAGGTTGAAGCTGAAGAAAACGAAAAGAAGCCCATGAGAGCAAAATCATGACCATGAGCGTATCCCACCTGAATTGGGAGATCATCTTAAGAACAGGTTTGATGAATTAGACATTATTGATGAAAGACCAGAAGAGTTGTGGGACGACACCAAGAACATCAAACAGGAAGAGAGCAAAAGGTCATTAAGAAGACAAGAAAGAAGGAAAAGACCAAATAGATGTCAGAAGAGACTCCGAAACTTGCTCTCTGGCGTTGAGATGCTAAAGCAAATGGAAAACAATGAGGAGGTCCAAGAGCTGAACAAAAAATCTCAAAGGTCAGCTCAAGAAGACCAACCTATGGTATTGAAGGATTTTATGGGCAAAATAGTGAATGAGGCCGAAAGCATCAAAAGAAAATGGAAGGAACAGTGTTGAGTCTGACAACCAGCTATACTCTGCGGCCTGCACAGAGAAATTAAACCCTAGTAGGGGCGACGGGAGATTAGAAATAAAAAGGAAGACACAAAACACAAATGAAAATAGTAACATTGGTGCTAAAATAGCACTCTGATGGAGATCCTGTGACTCTGACCTAGTGCTGCGAGTTTATTATATACACACACGTCAAAAGAAAGTGCTGGGGCAGGGAAAAAAGTGCAAAAACCGTCTGGTGTTATCGATGCATTCAGTAAGCGGCATCTTATCAAAAGAAAGTAACTTGTGGTTGCCAAGGAGACAGAGATAGGGCAGCTAGATGTTTTTGTAGACTTGAACTGAAGGTCATAGAAGGAAAAAACCTTGCAAGTTCCCTGTGCCCCGAGGCAGCCCTGCAAGTTCCTCAGGGGGCAGCCTGACCTGGGAGCAGCCCAGTTTTCTGGACCACAACTGTTTAGTTGCAATCCTTCGGTTAAACTTCCCCCAAGTCTGAGACCTTCAGTTCACAAATCGCTCCCAACAGAACACACAGAGTCAATGTATCTAAAACAAATGGTTGGCGTCCAACCATTTCAAGAGGTAGCTTATGATCAAGAGCCAATGATCCTGAAGGAAGAAGTCCAGTCTGTGCTGAAGGAATTGGCAAAGAACAAGGCACCAGGAATTGATGGACTACAAATTGAAATCTTTCAACAAAGCGATGCGGTACAGGAGGCACTCACTCAGCTCTGCCAAGAAATTTGGAACAGTTACATGGCCAGCTGACTGGAAGAGATCCATATTTGTGCCCATTCCAAAGAGAGGTGACCCAACAGAATGCAGAAACCATCAGACAATATCATTAATATTGCATGCAAGTCACATTTAGCTAAAGATCATCAAAAAATGGCTGTAACAGTCCCCTGACAAGGAGCTGCCAGAGGTTCAGACCTGATTGAAAAAAAGCTGTGGAATGAAGGATATCATTGCTGACATCAGATGGATCTTGGCTGAAAGCAGAGAGTTTCAGAAAGATGTTTCCCTGTGCTTTATTGACTATGCAAAGACTTTTGATTGTGTGGATCATAACAAACTATGGACAACATTGCAGAAATGAGTATTCCATAACATTTACTTGTGCGCACATGTAACGTGTACATAAACCAAGAGGCAGCTGTTCAGAAACACAAGGGAACACTGAATGGTTAAAAATTAGGAAAGGTGTGCACCAGGGTTGTATTCCTTCACCATATTTAATTCCATCTGTATGCTGAGCACATAATCTGAGAAGCTGGATTATATGAAGAAGAATGTGCCATCATTAACAATCTGTGACATGCAGATGATCCAACCTTGCTTGCTGAAAGTGAAGAGGAGTTAAAATACTTACTGATGAAGATCAAAGACCACAGCCTTCAATATGGGTTGCACCTCAATGTAAAGAAAACAAAAATCCTCACCACTGGGCCAATAAATAACATCATGATAAAAGGAGAAAAGATTGAAGTTGTCAAAGACTTCATTTTGCTTGGATCAACCATCAACACTCATGGAAGCAGCTGTCAAGAAATCAAACGACGTATTTCATTGGGCAAATCAGCTGCACAAGACTTCTTTCAAGTGTTCAATAGCAAAGATGTCAGTTTGAGGTCTTAAGGTGCACCTGACCCAAGCCATGGTATTTTCAATAACCTCATATGGATGGGAAAGCTGGACAGTGAATCAGGAAGACTGTAGAAGTATTGATGTCTTTGGGGTATTATTTTGGAGGAGAATATTAAGAGTATCATTGTTGTTGTTGTTATGTGCCGTGGAGTCGGTTCCGATTCATAGCGACCCTGCATAGGTTTTCCAAGGCTGTAAATCTCTGTGGGAACAGAAAGCCTCATCTTTCTCCCACGGAACCACTGGTAGTTTCGAACTGCTGATCATGAGATTAGCAGCCCGATTCATAACCACTGTGATACCAGAGTCATGGACCACCAAAAAACCAAGTCTGTGTTGAAACAGGTATAGCCAGAATGCTCATTAGAAGCCAGGATGGTGAGACTTTGTCTCTCACACTTCATGTATATTATCAGGAGGGACCAGGTCCAAGAAAGGGTCATCATTCTTGGTAAAGTGAAGGGGAAGGCCCCCAATAAGATAGATTGACAATGTGGCAACAGCAGTGGGTTCAGGTGTAGCACCGATTGTGAGGTTGGCACAGGACCGGGAGGTGTTTTATACTGTTGTGCACGGGGTCGCTATGATTCGTCACTGACTCGATGACACCTAACAACAGCAATGGAGGACTGTGAGCAGTGATGGTGGACACATCCAAAAAGCTTTTCAGGGAAAGCCAACTTTCTTTTCTTTCTAACTTTTTATTGTCAATGGTGTGAAGGGTTGCAGAACAGGTTGGTTTTCCATTCAACAATTCACACACTTTGTTTTGTGATATACTGATGGCAGTTCCCACAATGAAGCAGTGCTCGTCCCTGTGTCCCGTTTCCATTCGTCCTTCCTTCCTGTCCCTTCCTGCCTTCTGAGCTTTAGCCGGGCACATGCCGCCCTTTGGGTCTTGTGTGGTCGGTTGTGGCAGGGAGTGCACGCCTCCCAGGCAGTGACCCAGAGGTGGCCGTGAGGACACAGAGATGTGGAGGAACTGGCTACTCACATGGCCGATGTGCGTGGGTCAGTGTCAGATCGAGACATGTTGAACTTGACCTGGAGCTGTTTGTCAGAGAGGTCTGTGAGTCAGAGTGTGACAGGGATGGATTTGCACTTTGGGAAGGTCTTTGTGGTGGGGAGGGTGGAGGACATGGAGGAGCCTAGAGGCCGAGTGTTGGGGAGGTGGTGTTCCTGGGAGAGGGGGTGGCTGGCCTCAGAGCCCTCTGAGTTCCCTAGGACTTCTGTAACAACATCATGCAACGCCAAAAGATGGGGGCTTTAAGGAACAGTGTGTGTTTTCTCACAGTTC
>NW_006408990.1:928991-929677 GCF_000296735.1 Chrysochloris asiatica | reverse complement strand
CAGAGCCCTCTGAGTTCCCTAGGACTTCTGTAACAACATCATGCAACGCCAAAAGATGGGGGCTTTAAGGAACAGTGTGTGTTTTCTCACAGTTCAGTCCGAATTCAGTGTGTGACTTTGTGTAGTCCAGCTTCTGGCCATCCTTGGGTTTCTGGGTTTGTAGATGCATCTGCGTCATGGTCTTCCCCATCTGTGCTGCAACTTATAACCCTAAAGGCATGAAGTTTAGGAGCCACCCACACCTACCTCTCAAGGAAAACCTGTTCTCTAATGGGGTCACACCCACAAGTGGAGGAGTTATTTGGGGGACCCCCACGCTCCCAGAGCACGCTTCCATAATGTAGACAAAAATGAAAGAAAAGATCCCTTTAATCTCCTCCTCTCCTGGGTGGAAATGAGCTATTTCAAACTAGGCTAAAGTTAGAGTTCTCATTGTCTTATGTATCTGAGGTTTGTTAGCGCGTTAGCAGACGGCATGGATGAGGTGTCAGAAATCAGTGCACGTCAAGGTCCGCAGAATGTTTACAGCACTTCAGATTCATTATCTTTCTTAGGTTTCAGACTAGATGAATTTAGTCATTCTGCTGATACTGGAAACCCACGCCTCTGCTGGATTCAGGGGAAGCACGCTGGGCTGAGCTGATTTGCTGACACTTACTCTCCTTGGCCCTGGGTTACTCACCTGT
>NW_006408990.1:922445-927420 GCF_000296735.1 Chrysochloris asiatica | reverse complement strand
AAGATCACTTCAACTGCTGTGGAGACGGAGATGGAGGCAGCATGGGCAGGAGGGAGGCAGGGAGAGCTGGGCCTGCCGGTGCTGGAAGGATGCACGGCTCTTTCTCCAGAGCTGCTGCTCTGAATTTGAACTTATAGCTTCAGAAATGGTGAGAGAATGGATTTGTTTTTTGAAGCCATGTTTGAAGTATCTCTGTTGCTGCAGCACGGGGGAGCTAAGAGGGACCATTTATATGCCGCAATTCAGGGCCCATTGCCTTCTTCTCAAGAGGCTCTGGCAGCTTCAGTGTTGACACAGTCAGGGCTAACTGAATGACTGCAGGTTCGAGCCCACCCAGAGGGACCTTGCAAGGAAGGCCAGCCTAGTGCCCTACTGTTGAAGAGCCAGCCATTGGGAGCCCTGCGGAGCACCGCTGTCCTCTGACACACATGGTGTGGTGGTGCCGTGAGCTTGAAATTACCTGACAACACCTGACTTTAGATGTTCCCCATGACAGTCCCGAACAATCTCCCAGACACTCCCTACCCCCCACGAAGGGCCATGTTTCTCAAAGTGTCCAGCGGCAGAGCATCCAGGGCCCGGAAGGTGCAGACCAGCGTCTTCTTCTTCCTCAGTCGGGGAGCTAGCACCGATGATCACGGGAAGCAAGCACCAACAAGTTATTGATAGAAAGAAGGAATGACTAGATTTCAAAGTGGACATTTTCCAAATGAGTCCATCAAAGATGACCTGTCTACCCTGTCTTGGTCAGCAAGTGCTCAGGGTGAAAACCAGCTCCCCCAGGGCCTGGAGGGGCTGCCACCCGGGGAGGCAGAGGGGGCAGCGGTTGGGCATCAGCCGTTGGGGCTGGCTTGTGAAAAGACTGGTGATGTCTCTCTGTGGGTCTCAGTGACCCCACAGGACGTGGTGAAGTCTCGGAACATTGGTTGTCTGACTTGCCACTCAGTGATTTCGGCTGCTTCTTGTGGGGATGGGTGAGGGGAGGCCCAGGACCCTGCCATGCTCTGTAACCTGAGCAAGGTGATCGACCTCTCTGTGCCAGTCTTCACAGAAGACCCTCAGAAGGCTACCCTGAGAACTGGGCACAGTGGTCCTGCCCTGCCCCTCACCTGGGGCTCTCACCTTATCTCTCCTGGTGTATCTGTGTCCTGCTCCTTGCCCTCACCTGCTCCTTGTCCTCCTCCCCACAATTTTGCTGCAGCCCCCCCCATAGGGCCCGGAATGCTAATAACATGGGTGTCCCCAGCACGGAAGGCTAACTAGAGCAGGTGGCCAGATTTGTAGACCATGCCGCGCCTCGTTAGGCCCTGTGTGCCTTTGGCCAGCTGCTCCCGGGCCCTGGTGATTACAGCTCTCTATGGTGTGGACGAGGTGTGGAGTCCCTCTGAGCATGCCCTTCACAGGGGTACCAGAACTCTTCTCTGGAGAGGTCTCCTCAGACCTGAACCCCCTCAAGTGGGATGAAGACTGAGCTGCTCCCTAAATCAATGCCAGCGGGAAAAGGATGGGCTCTGCTCTGAGACGCGCTGCGAGGCGCCCCCACCAGCCCCTTGCCCGCCTGTCTCCCTGAGATGAAGCCTGGGGTCTTCCCCTCCCTCTCAGTCACTGGTCTTGGTGACAACGCCATTTAGTTTCCCTGCAGCAGACCCTCCCTGCACATGTGCTTCATTTAGGAATAGAGTTTTCTTTATTATACTGATGCGGGTCCAGTAGTTGTGTATTAAGCCAATCACTTTTGGGCTACAAAGGAGCAGAGCAGGCACCGAAACAGGCAGGGACGGAGTGGTCCATGCCACAGGAAGGTGGTCAGAGCACCAGGGAGCAAGAACCGTCCCCCAGAGCCAACATAGAGAGCACCTCCCCCCTAGAGCCAGCGGCCTGGATTTGGACTTTGAGCCCTCTGAACTTTCTGTTTGTAAGTTCTGGGAGGGGGGTGCTGCGCACACAAACACCTACGATGTGGTTTGAAGTGGGTAATGGCTGCGGGTGGAGGAGTGATAGGTTACTTAGTAGTGATCCTGGATTTCCTTGAAGAGACTGAGGGTAGATGTCAAAGATGACTGATGGGGCAGAGGAAGAATTGAGAGCTTCAGTCACTGTGAACAGAATACTGCTGTTAGGTGTGCTGCTGGTGAGACATCCAAAGGCAATGGGGAGCAATGGAGAAAGAATGGTGCTTCTTACATAGACACAAAGAACTGCTCTGAACTATGCTCCAGGTAGATGGTGGCAGGTAGAACATCGAAGTGTTGAATGAGTTATTTGGCTGAAGGAATTTCTAAGCAAGTTCTTAAAGTCATCACATGGTTTCTCTTTGTTACTTACAACAGAGTGCAGGTGAAAGACATAGATTCTAAAATGAACCGTGCAAAGTGAAACCAGGATGTAACGCTTTGGAAACTTGTGCTGTACAAACGAAGGACGTGTTCTAGAATTCTCCTCCCCGACCCTGTACGTGCTCCATCTTCTGCCTGTGATTGGAAGAAGAATGCGGTATCAGGATCAGAGGAAGACTGTTAGTAACCTGTGATCTGCAGATGACAGAACCTTGCTTGCTGAAAGTGAAGAGGACTTGAAGCACTTACTGATGAAGATTGAGATTTACAGCCTTCAGAATGGATTACACCTTTAACATAAAGTAAATGAAAATCCTCACAACTGGTCCGAAAAACAACATCATGATAAACAGAGAAAAGATTGAAGCTGTCAAGGATTTCATTTTACTGGTTCCACGACCAACACTCATGGAAGCAGCAGCCAATAAACCAAGTGAAGTAGTGCATTGGGCAGATCGGCTGCACAAGACCTCTTTAAAGTGTTAAAGAGCAGGATGTCACTTTGAGAATTAAGGTGTGCATATATGATATTTTCTTTCTTGCTCTTTCTTTCTTTCTTTTTTCTGAAGTTTTTATTGTGGCTTGAGTGAAAGTTTACAAGGCAGAGCATCCGTTTTACAATGATTACATTCCCCTCCAGGTCCCAGTGTTTCTCTCTATTTAAACACTCGGGCATATATAATAATTTACACGACCAAAGGGCACATTCTGGAAGCCTGCCTCCTGGCTGCCATCTCTCAGTCCCTCTCTTCCCATGAATCTAGCGTCCTCAGCTGCTCCCTCTTTCCATGTCCTCATCTCTGCCTCCATCTCTGGTGTCGCTGCTTCTCTGGATAAGCTCCCACATTCTGCTTGTGCTCTTCTCCCTTGATGATCCTAGGGTGCTTTGTTTCTGGACTGTAAGATTAACCACTCCCCTGTTTTAGTCACAAAACTTCTACATTTACAATCATCAGAGTCACAATTAGTCATGATAACAATTACTCATTATTGAATCTTACGAATCTTATCCCCATCTCTTTTCACCAGACCCATCCAGACAAGATGAAAACTATTCAGTGGGGACTCTTTCTTTCCCCACACACTATTAAACTAAGTTCCCCCTTGAGACCTTGTAAGCTAGTCACTTTGTGTTTTTATTGCCGCCTCACTTTGGGCAGCCAGTGTCTGCCCAATCCTATCCATATCAGCTGCATGCTTCACTCTCAGCTCTAGCCTTCTGTGGCTATGGCCTTGTCCATAGGCTCAGGTGTCCCCAGGTCTCACCATATTTCGGACCAACCATCCCTTCCTCTTCTGTCTCCATTTCCAGGTCTACAGGAGTCAATGGACTGTGGTTGAACTCAGCCCATTTCTTCATTGCTGCCTTTCCCCCTCTTCCACTCACCAGTAGACCGATGTGGTTGTCAGCAAGCTTACATGCCTGTTTGTGTGTTCCCTTTGAATTTCAGTCTTAGAGGGGGTGGTTTGTCCTGTGGGAACTTGATTTCTTGCCTTGATGGCTTCCCGGAGAACAGCTTGCTTATTCTTGTAGTAGCCAATCATACTGCCATTTTTGCTTTGGGTTTTCCCTGATGATCTTTCTCTCAAGATGTAACTTCTGTCTCTCTCGCTGTTCCAGGCTGGTCTGCATGTTCTTTCTAGTGGGAGTGACCCACCTCAGAAGGTTCTGGATGGGACTCAGGATTCCACTGAAGGTTCTATACACTGCAGAGGTGCCGTAACAGGCCTATTTCACTGGACAAGTTCTAGAGCCCCTTTTAGGTATTCCAATCAGTTATAGGCTGAAGATGGGCTTACAGGCTTTCTGTAATCATGTTTCCCGACATTCCTTTCTATCCCACTCAAGTGTCTATTTTACAATAGTAGACAAGGGAAACTAATATTCATAAGACAGTCAAGCATCTTAGTATTATTTCCCCTCTTCAAACTATGCCTAGGTCCCTGTATCACAGAGCCCTGTTGTTCCAAGGTTGAGCATGCATCGCTATTTACCTCTGTCCCACTTAGAAACCTGTCTTAGTGTTCCCCTATCTATCTTGTTCTTCCACCCCACCTCCCCCTTCTTGTGTACTGCCCTCCCCAACACCCGAACTATGATGTGTCTGCCCCTAACCTGTGCTCTACCGTTGCCTCCCTCCACCTCCCCCTAACCCTCCCACTCCAACCCCACCAGTAACCAACCCCACCAGTAATCCATGCTGAGTTGGTCTTTATATATGGTGTGAGGTAAAGGTCTTGTTTCAGTCTTTTGTATATTGATATCCAGTTCTGCCAGGACCATCTGTTGAAGAGACTATGTCTTCCCCACTCAATGTACTTTGGCCCTTTGTCAAAGATCAGTTGGCTGTATGGGGATGGGTTAATTTCTGGAGTCTCAATTCTGTTCCATTGATCTATGTAGCTTTCATTGTACCAGTACCAGGCTGTTTTGACCACTATAGTCATGTAGTAAATTTTGAAATAAGGAGTGAGAGGCCTCCAACTTTGTTCTTCTTCTTAAGCAGTGCTTTGTATATCTTAGGTCTCTTTCCTTTCTATATAAAGTTTATAATTGTTTTTTCCATCTCTTTGAAGATTGTCATTGGAATCTGGATTGGGATTGCATTATATGTGTAAATTGCTTTGGGTAGTATTGA
>NW_006408990.1:919999-921771 GCF_000296735.1 Chrysochloris asiatica | reverse complement strand
TTTTGTCAAATGCCTTTTCTACATCAATTGATACGATCATGTGGTTCTTTTCCATTTTCTTATTTATATGGTGGATTACACTGATTGTTTTTCTGATGTTGAACCATCCTTGCATCCCTGGTATGAATCCCACTTGGTTGTGATGCATTATTTTTTTAATGTGTTGGCTAGGATTTTGTTGAGAATTTTTGCATCTATGTTCATGAGGGATATTGGTCTATAATTTTCCTTCTTATTGTTGTCCTTCCCTGGTTTTGGTATGAGGGTTATGCTTGCTTCATAAAATGTATTAGGGAGTTTTTCATCCTCTTCTATATTCTGGAATAATTTGAGTAGACTTGGTGACCTCTTTCCTGAATGTTTGGTAAAACTCACCAGTGAAGCCATCTGGACTTGGACTTCTTTTGGTTCGGTGTTTTTTGATAACCTGTTCAATTTATTCCTTTGTTATAGGTCTGTTCAAGTTTTCTACTTCAGTCTTCATAAATTTAGATAGGTTGTGCTTTTCTAAAAATTTATCTATCTTCTTTAGGTTTTCAAATCTATTGGAGTACAACTCTTCATAATATTCTGTTAATATTATTTTTATTTCTGTTAGTTCTGTTGTGATGTCAGCCCTATGATTTCTAATGCGTGTTATTAATGTCCTCTCTCTTTTTTCTTTTGTTAGGTTTGCCAATGGTTTGTCGATGTTATTAATTCTTTCAAAGAACCAGTGTCTTGTCCTGTTGATTCTTTCTATAGTTTTTCTGCTTTCTATCTCGTTTATTTCTGCTCTTATCTTTATTATTTCCTTTCTTCTGTTGACTGTAGGTTTACTTTGCTGGTCTGTTTCTAGTTTTTGGAGGTGTTGTGTTAATGTGTTGTTTTTGGTTCTTTCTTCTTTTTGGATGTGTGCATTTATTGCAATAAAATGTCCTCTCAGCACCGCTTTCGCTGTGTCCCAAAGATTATGGTATGTTCTGTTTTCATTCTCATTTGTTTCTAGGAACTTTGTGAATTCACGTTTGATTTCTTCTACTACCCAGTCGATTTTCAGCAGGATGTTATTCAGGTTCCATGTATTTGACTTGATTTCCTTGGTCTTTCTGTTGTTGATTTCTAATTTGATAGCATCATGGTCTGAGTAGATGCTTTGTAGGATTTTGATGTTTGTAAATTTACAGAGGCTTGTTTTGTGACCTAACACATGATCTATTCTGGAGAATGTTCTATACTCACTGGAAAAGAATGTATATTGTGCTGTTGTTGGGTTGCATGCTCTGTACAACATCTATATATTTTTTTAAAGAAAACTTATTAAAAAAAAAAAAAAAAGAATGGGCTTGGGTGTGTAGGAGGAAGAGATTAGTCCATTTGGGCCTTCAGTGTCTGGGTGGTGATTTTGTCCTTCTCAGTGATGTGGACAATGACTCCCATCCCAGACACTGTGTCCTGATCCACTGATTGTGTTGTTTAGTTCCTCTGTGTCTTTGTTGAGTTTCTTTCTGGTTGTTTTGTCCATTTTCAAAAGTGGTGTATTAAAATCACCCACTATTATTGTGCTGTTGTTGTTGTCAGGTGCCATCAAGTCGGAACTGACTCATAGTGACCCCATGCACAGCAGAACGAAACAATGTTCGATCCTGGGCCAAACTCACTACCGCTGCCACACTTGACGCCATCAATGATACCACCTGGTTGATCCATCTCGTTGGGGGTCTTCCTCTTTTTCTCTGACCCTCCATCTTACCCAGCATGACATCCTTCTCCAACGACTGTTCCCTCCTGAC
>NW_006408990.1:910052-919237 GCF_000296735.1 Chrysochloris asiatica | reverse complement strand
TGTCTCTGTGTGTGAGATGTGTCTCTTGCAGACAGCATATTGAAGGATTTTGTTTTCTTATCCATTCTGCCCCCCTCCGTCTCTTAACAGGTGCATTTAATCCATTTACATTCAGTGTAATTATCGATAGGTATGGATGAATTCCTGCCACTATGTTTGTGTTTTTGTGGTGTTGCTGCTTTCTTTGTTCTGCATGTCTTTCTATGCTGAGTTGATTTTTTTGTGTTCTTTCTTGTCAGTTTCCTCATAGTTTTAATGTTTCCATGTTCTTGGATTTTCATTTTCTTGGTCTGTTGTGAAATATTAATTTTCTTTGAGGTTACCTTATATTCCATTAACTTTTACCTACATTGAATACAGTCTATTTTGCCTTGTAATCTACCTGACTTTCTTACCATCTGGATTTCTCTAGCTACGTATTTACTTTCTTTCACATTTTAATTGTTTTGTTCATAGGCTGACCTCCCAGATCCTCTGAATTTGTTCTTATAGTTTTGTTCTGTTCTCGGCTCTCCCATTTGTCAATTGAGTTCTGGGAGGTGCTGCCGTGTATCTCTGGTTGTTGTCTGTTCTTGCTGGATGTTTTGCAGCTCAGGGTTGGTTTTGGCAAAATCCCTTAGCTTCTGTTTATCCTGGAATATTTTGATTACGCCTTCATATTTGATTGACAGCTTTGCTGGGTAAAGGATTCTTGGTTGGCAGTTTTTTTCTTTCAGGGTGTTATATATGTCTCACCATTGCCTTCTTGCCTGCATGGTTTCTGCTGAGAGAGCCGAGCTTACTCTGTCTTGCTTGCCTTTTTGTATAAAATGGCGGCCATTGTGAGGGATGTGCAGGAATGGGCAGTGCTTCGTTAACGTGTACACAGGGTTGCTGTTGGAACAGACTTGATGGCACTCCACAACAACAACAATAACAAGTTTCAAAGAGCAGCCCTGGTGGCAGCATGGTGAAGTGATAGCCAAAAGGCTGGCTGGTGGTTGGAACCCACCCCTGCTCTGTGAGAGGAAAGACTGTTGTCAGGTGCCTTCTTGCTGCCCTAACACATGGCCCCAGGCAACAGAAATGTATGGTCTCTCGATTGTGGAGTTTGGAAGTCTGAAACCCAGGCGCGGGTGTAGCATGCTCCCTGCAGAGGCTCTAGGGGAAGGTCTTCCTGACATCTTCCAGCTTCTGGTGACCCCCGGAGTCCTGGGCTTGTGGCCAAATCTCTGTGTCTCTGCTCCTCTGAGTGTCTCCTCATGTTCTTCTCTGACAAGGACTGAGAATGAGACATGAAGGATGAAGGACAAGAGATGCCAGGAGAGAGACAGAAAATGAGGGGCTGGGCCTGCCTCAATGAGGACCATCTCATCCGAAGACTCTTTACCGGTCACCAATACAGACCCTGTTTTTAAGTCAGGCCATTCATGGTTCTGGGGCTCAGGAATGGACGTGTATTTTGGGGGCACCGCTCTGGTAGCATAGTGGTTATGAATCGGGCTGTGAACCGCAAGGTCAGCAGTTCAAAACTACCAGCTGTTCCACTGGAGAAAGATGAGGCTTTCTGCTCCTGTAAAGATTTACAGCCTTGGAAAACCTGTACAGGGTCGCTATGAGTCGGAACCAATGCCACGACACATAACAACAACAACTCATTCCACTACGGGGTATGAGAGTAAGCATGAAGAGGTGGGGAGGGGTGTCAGTACTTATGTTTTGAAACTATGAGAAAGCAGCGTAGTGGGGACCACATCCGCATCGCTGCATCCTGGGACCTGCCTGCCCACATGAGCTGGGTGTGGTCACTGTGGTCAGGACCAGGCAGGGTTCACTGAACCAACAGGAGGGGGAAGGGAGACAGCAGAAAGGCCCCCAAAGCTACATTAGTGGACTCTGACTCATGGTGACCTACATGACAGAGGATGATGGCCCCATGGGGTTTCTGAGCAGACCACCACAGGCTCTCCCATGGGGCTGCTGGTGGGTTAGCAGTTGAGCATTTTAACCGTGGTGCCACTGGGGATCCTGTAGCAGAAAGACAGATGCCTTACCTGGCCCCAAAGTGAATGTCTTAGCACTGGTCACATGCTTGGACAGGTTACAGCTGCCGTGTGTTAGTCATGAGGATGAGGGACAGAGTCACCTACCAGGATTGGGCCCATCAGTTACTGGGAGGTGGAGCCTTGCTCCCATGACGCCGTTACCACAGTCACGCTTGCCCACGGTGCCTTTATGAGCACATCTTTCTTTTATATGATCTTCAGGGTGGCACTAATCTGGGTTTGCAAATCAGGGTCTCCTGATGTTGCCATGTCAGCTTCTGGGACCCGCCCGTGGGGCCCAGCCCCTTCCTGTCTAATGGCTCCCCCAGGAAACCAGTGGCTTCCGAGGGTATCTGCTGTGACAGTTCAATTCAAGGCAGAACGCTCAGTCCAGAGGCTGGTGTTGGTGTTCGTTAGGTGCCGTCAGGCCGGTTCCAACTCACAGTGACCTTGTGCTGCTGCGGCATCCTCACACATGTTGTCCACATGTCGTCATGTCTGAGCCCGTCATTGCTGCCCCTGTGTCAATCCATCCTGTGGGTGGTCTTCCTCCTTTCCTCTGATCCCCCACTTTTCCATGCATTCTGTGTTGGAAAAGTTGGGACTTCTCCGGGGACTGGACTCGGAAGTATGAAAGAGGAAATCTCAGCATCCTTACTTCTCTGGAATATTCTGGCTGTTCTTCCAACAGATATTTGCTCTTCCGGCATTCCATGGTACTTTCAATATTATTCTCCAGCACCGTAATTCAAATGCATCAATTCTTCTAAGGTGTTCCTTATTCATTATCTACTTCTCACATGCATATGAGCAAATGAAAATATTATGGCTTGAGTCAGGTGAACCCTAGTCCTCAAAGTGACACCCTTGCTCTTGAACACTTTAAAGGGGTCTTGTGCAGACTGGCCTAATGCATTGCTTCTTTTGATTCCTTGACTGCTGCTTCCGTGAAGACTGATTATGGATTCAAGCAAAATGAAGTCTTTGATAACTTCAATCTTTTTCCATTCATCATAATGTTATTTATTCATCCAATTGTGAGGATTTTTTGTTTTCTTTACTTTAAGGCACACTCCATACTGAAGACTGTGGTCTTTGATCTTCATCAGTAAGTATTTCAACTCCTCTTCACTTCTAGCAAGCAAGGTTTTTCCATCTGCATATCAAGTTGTTTATGAGTCTTTCTCCAAATCCTGATGCCATGTTCTTCTTCATATAATCCAGATTCTCCGATTATTTGCTCAACATACAGATTGAATAAGTATGGTGAAAGGATACCTGGTACACACCTTTTTTATTTTAAACCACCCAGTGTCCACTTGTTCTGTTAAAAAGACTGCCTCTTGGTCTATGTACAGGTTCCTCATGAACACCAACGAGAGTTCTGGAATACTCATTCTTCACAATGTTACCCAAAGCTTGTCATGATCCACACAGTTGGAAGTCTTTTCATGGTCAACAAGGAAACATCTTTCTAGTATTCTCTGCTTTCAGCCAACGTCCATCTTCTTTACGCTCAAGAGCAAGTTTCAGAGTCCCTTCTGAAATTCATTTTGGGCTTTTCTATCCTTCTTTTAAATGCCTTTTTGCTTTCTTCATCGATGATGTTTTTGATGTCATCCTGTAACTTTTCTGATCTTGGGTCATTAGTGTCTAATGCAGCAAATCGTTTTCTTGAGATGATCTCTAAATTCAGGTGGGATACACTCGAGGTCCTATTTTGGTTTGCATATGAGTAATTGGTGGTCTGTTCCACAGTCTGCCCCTGGCCTTGTTTTGGCTGATGATGTGGAGCTTCTCCACTGTCTCATCCCCTAGAGGAGTCAGGTTGATTCCTGTGTATTCTATTTAGTGAGGTTCATGTGGATAGTCACTGTTTATATTGTTGAAGAAAAGTTATTTGCAATGAATAAGTCTTTGGTTTTGCAAAATTGCATAATGTGATCTGCAGCATCATTTCTACCACCATAGCCAACTGCATTTCCAACTACTGATCTTTTTTTTATCTTTGTTCTCAACTTTTGTATTCCAATCACCTGTAATAATAATGCATCTCAGTTGCATGTTTGATCAATTGCAGACTGAAGAAATTGGTCCAGTTCTTCAATTTCTTCATCACTGACTTGGTGCATAAATTTGAGTAATGGTTGTATTAACTGATCGTCTTTGTAGGTGTACGGATATTATCCTATCACAGACAGGGTTGTACTTTAAAATAGATCTTGAAGTGCTCTTTTTGACAATGAATGTGATGCTGTTCTCGTCAATTTGACATTCCTGGCATAGTGAATTGTATGGTTGTCTGATTTGAAATGGCCAATAGCAACCCTTTTCAGCTCACTGATGTCTAGGATATTGATCGTATGCATTCCATTTCATTTTGACAACTTCAAAATTTCCTGGACCCATACTTTGTACTTTTCATGTTCTGATTATTAATGGATGTTTGCAGCTGTTTGTCCTCATTTTGAGTTGTGCCCCACCAGCAAATGAAGGTCCCGAGGGCTTTACTCCATTCACATCATCACCACCAACTCTACTTTGAGGCGGCAGCTCTACCCCAGTCATATCTTGAGTGCCTTCCAACATGAGGGGCTCACCTTGCAGCACTGTATTAGAGAGTGTCCCCCTGCTAGTCATAAGTGTTTCTGTGGCTAACCATTCAGAAGCAGCTGGCCTCTCTCTCTTCCTAGTCTGTTTTAGTCTGGAAGCTCTGCTGAAACATGTCCACCATGGTACCCTGCGGACATTTGAGATACTGGTGGCTTCCAGGATCACAGAAACACACAAGCCACCAGACAAACTGACAGATGTGTGGTGGCAGGAGGCTATGGTGCTTGTTTTCTGGAGTCCCAAAGGGGTCGTTTTGATAGATTTCTCTGAAGGATGCAGGATGGTCATGGGGATTATTAGGAAGAAGTTTTAGGAAAGTGGAAAACCGCATTGGTGAGGTAAAGGTTCCACCAAGAATTTTTTTCTACCAGAACAAAGCATGTGGTCTTTCTTGGGGGCTAGCATGGGCTGTCCTGTAAGAATCTCCTTGGGAAACCTTACCCATCCACCCCACAGTCCTGATCTTACCCCTTTAGACTTGTTCTTGTTCCCCAAATTCACCATTTAAAAGGAACACACTTTGAGGCCCTTGAGGATGCCAGAGCAGCCGCTTTGACGCTGAGTAAACCCAAGTAGTGCCGAGTCCTCTGAGGAGGGCTGGAGAGATGGACGTGTTGCCTCCGGAGGCATATAGACCAAGACGGAGGATGTATTGAGAAGCATTCGTTTCATGATTTGGTGTTTTCGTCTAATAAAGTTTTCTAAGGTCTTGTACCAACACTTCCTGACTTACTTTTATATACGATGCCTCATTGAATCTGAATTTCCACAGACAGCAAACATCTTTAGTGTAAGTATATCCAATGCACTGTCTGTTCCAAACGTAACTTCATTCAGTGGTGTCCCTGGCAGTGCTAGTCCTGAGGCACATTCGGAAGTTGTGGAGTTGTAGGGTTTCTGGCTCTCGGGGCTGATCATCACTGTCCACTCCACAGGTGACCATACCTTATATTAGGCCATAGGTGTGTGCTGGTGTAAGATTCTGGGCTGTCCAGTGCCACTGGTGGGCAGGTGGGTGATGAGTGGGTCCCCTTGTCTGGCCTCACCCACACCAGACATGTGGGGTGTAACTTCACACCTTTAATCATGAACACCTGGGAGCTGAGGGGGGACCAAGGAGAGGATGGCTGTTTGTGTTCCCCCCTTCTTGTCAGCTCCTGCAGTGGCTCTGCGCTGAGCACTGTCCCCGGCATGGGCCTGGGCTGCTCCACGCTGTGCGGCCTCCCACCAGGCATGTAATTGAATCTGTGTTTCTAATTAGCCCCACGTGGCCCCTCTTCCGCCCCTCATCTACCTCCCACTCTCTATCTCACCAGCTGGTCCCTCTGAGTGTGGGCAAGTCTGGAGACCAGTTCGGCTTTCTCAGGACGCCTCCTTTGGGGGTGCAGCATCCAGGCTTCTGCCTGCCTCTGCTCTTGTCCCCACAGAGTGAGGGGTCTCCTGGCAGGGGCTCTGGCCAGCTCAGCTGTGCTGGGCATCTGCACAGGCTCACTCCCACCCCCTTCCCACGTTCTGCAGAAAGCCTCCCTAGTCACTGTGTGGGGTTTCCCTCTGTGTAATCGTGACTCTCCCACAAGGCTGGGGGTTCTGAGGGCAGGCACACTGTGGTCCTGCAGTTCCTGTTTGAAGAAGCCTGGGGTGCGGTGGGGGTGGGGGCACTGAGGACTATGACTAGGATGAGCCAGCACATCACTCTCCTGCTCACCACACTTCTGTCTTGGGCTCAAACTCACAGCAAAGAGCTTCTGTCTGATTGGGTGGGACTGGCAGCTTCGGTGGGTAGCATTGGGTGGTGTTGGGTTAGGTGGATTGGTTCAGGAATTGTGGCGTTGTGCAGCTGGATCAAAGCCATGTTCTACCCTTCCTTACTTGCTCTATGGCCTCGGGTAGGAGACTTCGTCCTCAAACCTGGGACTCCTCATCTGCAAAGTAGGGGCTCTCCCTGTGCCTTCTTCTGGGCTGCTGAGGTGGAGGTTGGGGGGAGAGGATGCAGCAACAAATAGCACCCTGGTGGTGGCCTCAGCATGCCCATGTGTCGCTCTGGGAAGTAGCTGATGGCATTGTGCCCGTCCCCCGCAAGGAGCAGACCAAGATCCAGGCCCCGAGGATGGGGCAGCCAGCCCTGGTTCGCAGTGACATAGTGATTTCTACTCATTTGAAAGACATTCTTTCACCATCAAATTGCCTGGAGTCCAATAAAGCTCAGTTGACCGTGTATCTGTGGGTGTCTTTCTGGGTCCCACCGATGAATGTCTCTGTCCTTTCACCAGTGCCTCCATCTTGATTACTGTTGCTTCACACACAATCTTGACAGCAGGTTGGGCAAGTCCTCCGAGTTTGTTCTTCTTTCATAAATCTTCAAGGCAATGGACTGTAGGTCCTCTGCATCCCTGTATATATTTTAGAATCAGTTTGTCAGTTTTCAGAAACCTAGCTGGAATTTTGGTTGTCGTTACGTTGTTGTTGTTGTTGTTAGGTGCCATCAAGTCGGTACTGACTCTTAGCAACCCCGTTCACACCAGAAGGAAACACTGCCCAGTTCTGGGCCAACCTCACAATTGTTGCCACGTCTAAGCCCTTCGATGCTGCCACTGTGCCAGTCTGTCTCTCTGGGGGTCTTCCTATTTTTCTCTGACCCTCCACCTTACCAAACATGATATCCTTCTCCAGTGACCAGTCCCTCCTGACAACATGTCCAAAGCAAGAAAGATGAAGTTTGGCCATCCTGGCCTCCAAGGAGCACTCTGGCTGCCCTTCTTCCAACACACACCAGTTTATTCTTTTGGCAGCCCATGGCACTTTCAGTATTCTCTTCTAGCACCATAACTCAAATGTATCAATTTTTCTATGATCTTCCTTATTCACTGTACTTACATTGTATCTGTGTTATTTGGAGAGAATCACCACTTGAACCATGTTGACTCTTCCAATCCATGAACATGGGACATCTCTCTATTATTGTTTTCACTACACAGATAATTTTTAAATTATCCCCCAAATTCATAAGGTCGCTATGAGTCGGCATCTACTCAAGGGCACCTAACAACAACAACAACAATGTTGATGCTGTTTTACATGAAATAAAAAAAAATAAATTCATCTTTCAATGGTTGGCTGCTGGTATACATAAAAAGTAGGTGATTTCTTCCTGTTAACCTTGTTTGCTATAACCGTACCAGATTCGTTTACAGATCTTAGCAGTTTTGTAGATACTTTACATTTATGACCCAATCTTATTTACATAGTTCTGCTTGTTTTTCTTATCTTCTGTTATTTCTTTTTCTTGCCTTATTGCAGCAGCTAGGACCTATCATTTTAAACAGAAGGGAATAGAGAGGAAATCCTTAGTCTGTCCCCATTTTGGCAGTGGGGGAGGGAGGAACACTCACTATCTCAACACCGAGTATGTGCTGTTTGTTTCTAAGTGCTGTGAAGTCGGTTCTGACTTATGACAGCCCTGTATAGGTTTTTGAGGAGAGGCTGGTGAGTTTGACCCACCGACCTTGCAATTCAAACTGACCTGAGATCCAGTGAATTCTTCTGAAGCACCACACCACGACTCCTAAGTATGCTATTTGTTGTTGTTGTTGTTAAGTGCCATAGAGTCGGTTCTGACCAATGGTGACCCTTCATAGGGTTTCCAAGGAGCAGCTGGTGAGCTTAAACCGCTGACCTTGTGGTTCAAACCACCTTGCATTCTAGTGCATTAACCCACAGTGCCACACCAGCTATTAGCTGTTAGTTTTTAGTGGTGGTGGTAGTGTGCTGTGGAGTTGGTTCTGACTCATAGCTACCCTGCATAGGGTTTCCGATGCCATAATCTTTACAGGAGCCGAAAACCTCATCTTTTTCCTGCGAAATGGTTGCTAGTTTCGAACTGCTGACCTTGAGGTTAGCAGTCCGACTCATGACCCAAGCCATGGTATGTTCAATAACCTAATATGCATGTGAAAGTTGGACAATGGATAAGGAAGACTGTAGAAGGATTGATGCATTTCAGTTATGTCAGTTTGTTGTGCTGTGGTGGCCTGTGAGTTGCTGTGATTCTGAAAGCTATTCCACTGGTATTTTAAATAACAGCAGTATTTTAAATAACAGCAGGGTCACCCATAGTGGACAGGTTTCAGATGAGTTTCCAAAGATAGACTAGGAAGAAGGAGTGACTAACTACTTCCGAATATTTAATCACTGAAAACCTTATGAATAGCAGAGAAACATTGTCAGATATAGGGCTGGAAAATGAGCCCCTCAGGTTGGGAGACACTCAAAATGCAACTGGGGAAGAGCTGCCTTCTCAAAGTAGAGTTCACCGTGATGACGCGAATGGAGTAAAGCCCATGGGAGAAAAGCCTGCAAGACCTTCATTTGCTGATGGGGCACGACTCAAAATGAAGAGAAACAGCTGTAAACATCCATTGAAAATTGGAACATGGAATGTACGAAGTATGAATCTGGGAAAATTGTAAGTTGTCAAAAATGAAATGGAATGCATAAACATTGATATCTTAGGCATAGTGAGCTGAAATGGACTGGTATTGGCCATTTTGA
>NW_006408990.1:900872-901317 GCF_000296735.1 Chrysochloris asiatica | reverse complement strand
AAGGTTGTGTTCTTTCACCATACTTAGTCAACCTGTATGCTGAGCAAATAATATGAGAAGCTGGGTTCTATGAAGAAAAACGTGTCATCAGGATTGGAGGAAGACTCGTTAACAACCTACGGATATGCAGTTGATACAACCTTGCTTGTTGAAAGTGAAGAGGACTTAAAACATTTCCTGATGAAGATCACAGAGCACAGCCTTTGGTATCAATTACATCTCAATGTCAAGAAAACCAAAATCCTCACCACTGGACCAATAAACAACATTCTTATCAACAGAGAAAAGATTTAAGTTGTCAAGGACTTCATTCTTCTTGGATGAACTTCAACATTCACGGAAGCAGAATTCAAGAGATAAAACGACGTATTGCACTGGGCAAATTTGTGCACAAGACCTTTTTAAAGCGTTGAAGAGCAAAGATGTCAGCTTGAGGACTAAGGTG